>NC_059369.1:46380000-46442500 GCF_019703515.2 Myxocyprinus asiaticus
CACCCTGTTATTTTCTACCCTGAAACTGCCCATTAAACTGCATGGATAGTGGAATTTTTTCCAGGCATTTAGCTTGACCATTACTTATCAGAATGACCAGTCTTTAACAAGCCCCTTTAATGTTAAATAATAATAATAATAATAATAATTGACTTTCTCAAAACTTGCAAAGCTGAAATGTCAATTGTACTGAATTGTAGGAATGACCCAATTAAGAAATAGGTCTACTTGAAGGGTATGTTCTTTTTTTTTTTATTTAATTTTCTGTGGTGTCAAAATCGGTATCCAAAATGGCAGTGGTGGCTCAGCGGTTAAGGCTCTGTGTTACTGATCAGAAGGTCAGGGGTTCAAGCCCCAGCACCGCCAAGATGCCACTGTTGGGCCCTTGAGCAAGGCCCTTGACCCTATCTGCTCCAGGGGTGCTGTATCATGGCTGACCCTGCACTCTGACCCCAGCCTAGCTGGGATATGTGAAAAAAAGAATTTCACTGTATATGTGCAAATGTGTGATAAATAAATACAATTATAATTATAAATCTTTGGTATCCACAACTGAAATGTATCCTGACAACCCTACTTTGATCAATGTGAAGGATTAACATATCCATATACCTCATTATTCACATGGTACTCCAAAGCACTTCAAACAATAATATGGTATTACCATGCTACATGTCCAAAAACACATGGTAATACCTTTTCTGTTACTGCACCATCCTTGCAATCACTGAGAATCCAGAATGCCACACTTCCAAGATCAAGATAACACATACAGTTTGTACACACTCACATACAGGACTGACTCAATCATCGCAGGCACAAGAGCTTAGCAGGTGCACACACACACACACATCTCTAGCCATGCTGATGCCTGACGGTTCTGCACCTCTTTGATCCACGGCTGCAGGTTATCTGGCCTCGCACTCATTTTAGCAGCCCGTTTAGCTACACTAGCCTTGATGTGCCCGTCCTTCAGGCAGTTATCTGAACAACTAGAGCACCTTCACACACACACACAGACACACACACACAGACACACACACACACTTGTGCGGTCAGGAGCTCCAGAGAGTGAGAGGTCCAGCCAGATCACACACACTATTTTTACCGAGCGCTCTGCTAACAGCAGCACTATATGCGCTGCAGAAATGATGTCGTCAAATATCAGAGCGCAAGTCCGATCGAGAGATGCACGTTATTTATAGAGGCAGCAAGAGATGATTTATGATTCATTTAAGAATCCCTATCGATCATGTCAGCATTATGTGCTAGTATAGGAAGACGTCGTTTTCAACGCTAATCAGAGAATTGTGTGATTTATGATGCTATATCTCTTCTTTATATGAAGGGATTCTTCATTATTTAAAGGGAAACTCTTGCGGCGTGTCATAAAACATCATTATCAGCATCGTATCATTCAGCAACAGGACCCGTAAGGCAATTGGCTCTTTCACCCAGTGTAACAGGCAAAGGTTGGGCAGGGAGGAGACCGGGAACCGGCTGAACAGTCAACATAAAGTTTTAATATCAAACTCAACTTACAACCACATAAACAAACATGCAGTGCGGCCACGTGCGTCTCTCTCTCTCCTGAACCGGCGCCTCTGGCTCCCCTTTATCTCGCTCTCCCACTGATCAGCTGATTCAGCGCCGGCCGTGCTCCATCATGGCCCGGCCACGCCCTCCTTGTCACACCCAGAAATACACATTCTGTCATTTACTCATCCTCAAGATGTTCCAAACCTGGATGACTTTCTTTCTGGTGCTCTTTTCCATGCAATACAAGTGAATGTTGACCACAGCTCTGTTTATGCCCCATTCACTTTCATTATATGCAACAAAGCAGCTCATACATTTTGCTAAGCATCCCTCTTTGTGTTTCACAGACGAGAGAAAGTCATACAGGTTTGGTACAACAGGATGGTGAGTAAATGATGATGTTATTTAAATACTGAGGTGAACTACTGCTTTAACTGAAAGGCAGATCATGCTTTCCTACTCTGTGTTGCAGTTTTAGAAAGGGTGATCTTACCTGTCTGGTTCACAACAACAGAGTACGGCTGATGTCTTTACAAAGAAGCGAGCAGGTCACAGAATGCAGGTTCCTGAAACACACACACATATTTAAGATCCATGACTAAGAATTCTGAAGGGCAGAACGGTACACACAAGGTAAGAAAAGGACAAACAGCAGCAATAAAGGCATGAATTAAAACTGACACTATTTACTTCACTGCCACTGGTCTTAATAGTGCACACATTATTGGAGCACTTTATTCTAAAGGAAATGATTTATATATATATATATATATATATAATTTTTAAATCACAATCAGGGGTTAAATTGGGCCGGAATTGTCCAGAATGACTGTCCATCATTGACCCATGGCAAATATGGGTCAATGATGTGACGCTCATTTTTTTGTCCAGATCTATTAAATTATCCAAAAGTTCATAAAAAATGCAATTCACACAAACCAATTGCTTGAATACACCTCCTCTATGATGAACATGTTTTCTAAGTCATTTGGATATTTTTTTCTGGGGCTTAAAGCTGAAGTATGTAACTTTTTCAGTGTTAAAATACTTCCGATGTGTTATCCTAAAAATCTACAAATAAGTAATTCACAGGTTAATTTTCTCGAAAACTGTAAACATTTTGTCTCTGTGGCACTAAAAAATTCCTGTGTTGGTTTAGAGCGACCCGCTTAGACACACCCCAACAACGTAACTCAACCAATGGTGCTAGCTGGGGGCGGGACTATCTTACGGTTCAAACAACAGCAGACGAGGGGCGTATTTGGAAAGACGTTTTGAAAACACTGTTTATTCTGTTCGGTGGCGCTAGTGGCGCAGAAATTACATACTTCAGCTTTAACAACAAATTTCATGTAATGTAACCATGTTAATGCAGTAAAAAAAAAAATAAATAAATAAAAGTCTCATTTTAAAGTTTAAATTCTTGAAAAATGAAATGTGGGATTTTTTTTTAATTAATATTTATTTAAAAAAATAAACAGTAAAACAATTTGTTTTAAAATTGATTAGTATTTGAAACACAAAGGCAGGTGTAATGTGTAATTATCATGTAGATTGTAATTTTGTTGTTTATGTAACACTGAGAAAACTCAAAGATTCATGATACTTGTAAAAAATATTTATTATAATGACAAAGCAAAAACTAGATTTTTGATAACTGCAAATGTATTGAAATGAAAAAAAGAAAAAACTGAAATATCACACTGACATAAGTATTCAGACCCTTTGCTATGACACTTGAAATTTAGCTCAGGTGCATCCCATTTCTCTGGATCATCTTTGAGATGTTTCTACACTTTGATTGGAGTCCACCTGTGGCAAATTCAATTGATTGGACATGATTTGGAAAGACACACACCTGTCTATATAAAGTCTCACAGCTGAAAATGCATATCAGAGCAAAAACCAAGCCATGAGGTCAAAGGAACTGCAGAGTTCAGAGATAGCATTGTGTCGAGGCACAGATCTGGGGAAGAATACAAAAACATTTCGGCTGCATTGAAGGTTCCCAAGAGCACAGTGGTCTCCATAATTCTTAAATGGAAGAAGTTTGGAACAACCAGGACTCTTCCTAGAGCTGGCCGCCTGGCCAAACTGAGCAATCGGGGGAGAAGGGCCTTGATAAGAGAGGTGACCAAGAACCCGATGGTCACTCTGGTTGAGCTCCAGAGATCATGTGTGGAGATGAGAGAAACTTGCAGAAGGACAACCATCACTGCAACACTCCACCAATCTGGGCTTTATGGCAGAGTGACCAGACGGAAGCCTCTCCTCAGTGCAAGACACATAAAAAAGCACCTAAAGGACTCTCAGACTGTGAGAAACAAGATTCTCTGGTCTGATGAAATGAAGATTGAACTGTTTGGCCTCAATTCCAAGCATCATGTCTGGAGGAAACCAGGCACTGCTCATCACCTGCGCAGTACCATCCCAACGGTGAAGCATGGTGGTAGTAGCATCGTGCTGTGGGGGGTGTTTTTCAGCCACAGGGACCAGGGGACTGGTCAGGGTTGAAGGAAAGATGAACACAGCGAAATACAGAGATATCCTTAATGAACACCTGCTCCAGAGCGCTCAGGACCTCAGACTGGTCCGAAATGTTCACTTTCCAGCAGGACAATGACCCTAAGCACACAGCCAAGACAACACAAGAGTGGCTTAGGGACAACTCTGTGAATGTCCTTGAGTGGCCCAGCCAGAGCCCAGACTTGAACCCAATCGAACATCTCTGGAGAGACCTGAAAATGACCGACGGTCCCCATTCAACCTGACAGAGCTTGAGAGGATCTGCAGAGATGAATGGCAGAAAATCCCCAAATCCAGGTGTGCAAAGCTTGTCACATCATACCCAAAAAGACTTGAGGCTGTAATTGCTGCCAAAGGTGCTTCAACAAAGTATTGAGTTAAGCGTCTGAATACTGTCAATGTGATATTTCAGTTTTTCTTTGCAAACTGATTGAAAATCTGTTTTTTGCTTTGTCGTTATGGGGTATGGAGTGTAGAGTGATGTGAAAAAAAGGGGTCTGAATACTTTCTGAATGCACTGTATATTAGAGCTGCACTATTAATCGTTAAAAGTTCGCGATCTCGATGCAGACACCCATGCGATTCTGCAGTGTATATTAACTTTGCAAGACCACCTGGGCAGGACAAAAAAATTAGAAAAATAACCGATAACCAATAACCAATATTAGCCAATAATATCATAGCGTAATGGTCCAATCAAAAGCCAAAGGATAGAATCAAGCTCATTAATATGATTTCCAGCTGAATACTCTGTTTCCCTCAGAAATATGTCAAATTACAGAAATGAAATGCTTTGTGATTGTGGTTTCATGTTGTCTTTAAAATTATTTTAACATCAACAGATACAGGACACACAGCTGCTAAAATAGTAGATAGTAAAATAACTTCTGTGCAATGGTATGTGTGACATTAACCACATTAAATGGTCAATTAAAACATCTAAAATAATAATAATAATAATAATAATAATAATAATAATAATACATTCATGGTCACCAGAGAAAAACAAAATAAAAAACAAGCATGCATGAATTCAATGTAATAAAGCAACTGTGTGGTGTTGAGTGAATGATCGTTCTCTATAACACGGCAATATAAGATGAGCGCCGCACAAGATGTCTACAAGCTGATTTAAAGCCACAATCTCCTGCACACGCACAGCTCGGGCCATCCCATCACATCTAAATGTGAGTTACAACAGCACCACCTCCATTTCCCTCCTACTGTATGATGAGAAATGACACCTCTGCTTTCCCTCCATCATTTAGCATGACTCCATCTGAGACACCATCCAAATGTTTCCAAATCATTCCCTGCACTACATGGACATCACCAATCCATTTCACATGGATTTAGTGTTTCATCTGCACGGCCAACACTGCTTCGTCCCACATCAAATTAGACCTATATATATATATATATATATATATATATATACACACACACACACACACACACACAGTGAGAGTTATTGTGATTGACATTGTTAATATCATTATTTTTACAGTTTTTACACATTTTGCTGCATTGGAGACAGAGCAAGTTCTAGCTTAGTTAGCTCATTAATTTATCTATGGCATACTGTATATATACTGTAAATAATCAAAACCAAAAAAGCTAGAAGGTCATAATTTTTCAAAAAATGGAAAACGTTGCTTAATAGATGTTGGTTATTCTTTCTTTCCTCCAGAAAATCAAAACAAAAATACATTGTGTAAAATCCATTTTGAGTTGTTAGCCCCACTGAAAAAACAACAACAATGCATTAAATGAATGGTGTCATTAACCCGTGTTATAATTGACCCAGCTCGGTAGTGGTAAACCAACACTGAGTGTTTCAACTAAAACCCCCTTCATAAGTGTAATAAATGTGTTTACTGTAAATTAAGGCATGTACATGTATATTTAAAATCACACAAAAGTGTAAATAAAGTGAATGCGGAGCACTTTGCAGTTACAAAGCATATATGAGGGATGCACACTGAAAAACAAAGACAATTAAAGTTTTCTTTTTTTTTTTTTTCAGGCGGTCGACTGTTGCTGTGGTCATAAGGTGAATATGACATCTGTTCTCGAGCATCTAAACTTAGCATTCAACTGCTTTTATTTTCAGCAGATTTAACATGTGTAAATATTTGTATGAACATAAAAAGATTCAACAACTAAGACATAAACTGAACAAGTTTCACAGACATGTGACTAACAGAAATGGAATAATGTGTCCCTGAACAAAGGTTGGGGGGGGGGGTCAAAATCAAAATCAAAAGTAATAGTCAGTATCTGGTGTGGCCACCAGCTGCATTAAGTACTGCAGTGCATCTCCTCCTCATGGACTGCACCAGATTTGCCAGTTCTTGCTGTGAGATGTTATCCCACTCTTCCACCAAGGCACTTGCAAGTTCCCGGACATTTCTGGGGGGAATGGCCCTAGCCCTCACCCTCCGATCCAACAGGTCCCAGACCTGGTCAATGGGACTGACCATGGCAGAACACTGACATTGCTGTCTTACAGGAAATCATGCACAGAACGAGCAGTATGGCTGGTGGCATTGTCATGCTGGAGGGTCATGTTAGGATGAGCCTGCAGGAAGGGTACCACATGAGGGAGGAGGATGTCTTCCCTGTAACGCACAACTGAGACTTGTCCTCCGCCACCCAGATTGAGGTAACCGCGCAACCACAAGGACCTACTTAGTAGTGGGCATTGGGCATTCCAAATTGGGAGAAAAGGGGATAAAAAAAAAGACCCCTCTGTAATTCTAACCCTGTCAAGGAGAAAGGGAGAGAGGGAAAGAGAGGCCACTTTAATTGATGTGAAGATAAAAAACAATACCTAGCTGTTGATTGCTTCAGTTGAGTGAAATTTCCAGTCAGATCTTTTTTTATTTTTCTGTACAACATGTTACTAATACAATTAACTTGTACAGTTATAAAGCAAGTCTAAAAGCATCAATGCAAACTAAAACAAAGTAAATATAATTCACAAAGATGCACCCTTTGCCAATAGGAGTATATGAATTTAACTGTGTTGTACTGTCCAGTAATCCTCAGTGTTGAAATATAAAACCACTCCATCAACTCTGACACAAGCACAATAAACAGGAGTGTGCTGTGAGACATCATACTCCGTTTCAATGTTATTCTAACTGTCCGAAGACCTCTAGAAGTGGACTTCTGTCTCTCAGCGGTCCGATGATACATTCCCAGCGGAGATTCATTGCACTGAGAAGAAGATCTTCTGTAAGGGGGTGTGAAGCTCGATTCTCTCTAACTGAAATGTTCATCACCAACATGAACTCCAGTGCTGTGAGATTAAAGCCTCAAGGGAAAATATGAAACAGTGACCAATGTAACATTTCCATCAAAGGACTGAGATCTGTTCTTGCAGTAAAAAAAGGCAAGTGGAAATTAGCTATAGACAGAAAGAAAACGTATGGGATATTTCAACAAAATCTAAAATTATTACCTAGTCAACCTATATGTTGTTCTAAACCTGCTGTTATTGCTTCCCAAAAGGCTATAAGTTTGAAGAATTTTCATCCATTCATAGTGATCATGTCTGTTAAGCTCCAAAAACAAACTAAAAAGCACCATAAAAGATAGTACAACAATTTATCTTGTGCACTACAGTATATTCCAAGTCTTCGGAAGTCACATGATGGCATTTGATCGTTTCCAGGCAGATATTTATCCGAGAGCTGTTTAGCTGGTTCACAAATTGGACATTATGACTTCATAAACACTTATTTTTCACACTATTACTCACACACATTTCTGATATTGAAACACTTTTACTATAACACATCATTTGAAAAACTATATATTTTAATGCTCGTATTACAGACTCACCTACATTTACACACTTATTCCAGTGTGATTAGATTCTGCGGTAGCTCACCTGATAGAGTGCTGGACTTTGAAGACCATGCAAGCTGTAACATAAGACGAAAGTGTCACTGAAGTGGCACGAGATGAAGTGCTTGCTTCAGAAAATTTGCTTTTCATTTTGCATTTTGCTTTTAGGACACTTTAGGTTTCACCGTTGGTTAACTTGGGTAAGGATGTTCAAATTTCATTTGATTTCAGATCACTATTGGTTAGGTTTAGGCTAAAGTTTTAGGTTAGGAAAGTATGTTTTACTCAATAAAACCTCCATCTAATATTCACCTTAAAAACCTCGTCTAGTGACGACACCATTTTACTCGCTTTTGGCGCCCCCCGCTGGACATTTCACTGGGAAACTGCAGCTAAACGTGTAATGAAGCATGCAGTTTTGTTTGCAGACATGTTGCCACAGTCACGTAATGTCCATGAGATCAGGCTGCTTTTATTTAATCTCGTTTGGACTACTGTAATGCTCTCTATTTGGGGACTAGTCAGGCATCTATTGTATGTCACGGTTGCATTTAGCCAGAATGGGGCGGCCTGGTTGCTAACGAATGCCAAGAAGAGGGACCATATTGATCTTGATCTTTATCAGTCTTCTAGATTGTTAAGATCAGCCAACCATCTGCTTCTTGCAATCCCTCGATCAAGCCTGAAGCTCAAAGTTGATCGTACCTTTTCTGCTGCTAGTCCGAGGCTGTGGAATAGTTAACTGCACATCTGCAAGTGATACTGTTTTACTCTCTATTGATGTGGATGAGTAAGATTCATTGAGTACACTGTGAGAAGCTGTTTGAGCACGTGACTGTCCAGGTTTACACGGAATTCATGCAAACAATGATGCTCTTGACAGGACCAGTAAAACAAATATTTTACTGTTACTGCATCATTTTCAGTAAAGCTGCTTTGAAATGATGTGTATACAAATAAAAACGCCTTGACTTGAAGGTGGGCAATGCATCACTCTCAGGAGAGAAGTAGACAATTCAAGATTCTGACCAATCATACCATCATAACTCTCACAACTGATGACATGCATGCACACTTCAGCCAGAAGCTGCTGGTTGCTAACTTCCCACAAAGCCAAACTCAAACTCAAGGTGACCAGCTGCTCTCATCAGTCCGTCCACTCACATAAAGCATCTGTACAAACTCAAACGCACACACACAAGCAAACACAGTCACTACGCAGACACTTACACATGCACAATCGCATCCCACAATGGCTATAGGCTCTCTGAGGTTGTTTCTCCAACTAATCCCAGTCCTTAGGGAAAACTACTACACCTAAATCCCAAACAGCTGCAGTGGTTCGCTTTGGTCAGGACTGCCCCAGAACATGACTGTATCCTCGAGGAATGCATGATGGGAGATTCGACAGTAACTCAAAGATCTCTGTGGTGGACAGAGGTAACTGAGATTGAAGTGTTTACTTGAACAACAATGCGCTATTCAAATATATGACATTTAATGATTTTTTAGCAATGCATTTTTATACACGCAAATGCAAGACAAAAATATTTAGATAGATTTAGATGAAATGTGAAGTTTTCTTTACCTGCTATTACTATCATTATTGATGAGCTCTGACAACCCCTCATAAAACAATTTAAATGACTCATATCATGTCAAATAGACAACTCTCATTGAAAAATGAATGATATTTGGTTGTTTTGTCACTGCAAAACACTTGAGATATCTTAACATTCAAGACGATGTTGCGTTTTGACAAAGAACTTCATGCAACAGCATTTAATTCTGCTGTGTGAGATCCAACAACTGTTATTGCAGTGTGATGGTTAAAGCGTGCACATCTGTTCATACAGGTTGTGATGTCTGCAGTGAGATCGGTTCACTGCTGCGGTTTCATCGGACACAAGTCAAACATTATGAAGTGTTGAGAGATGGAAGACATGCTCACCATCAGCCACTAGTTGTATTGAGAAACTTGAAATAACAAGGACTACCGACTAACTTCTTTTCAGTCAGACTTAAACATATCTGGATGTCATTGCATTAGAGGAAGTGTCAAATCAAGTGGCATTCATTTGAAAGAAAGAAGCTCAAACACACTTTAAGCAAAACTATTCAGAAAACAAGGGTGTGTTGCTGTAGGCTTGAGATGAAAAAACAATAGATCTAGTGTTGAATGAAGACATGCAGTACTGTTAAATAATGGCTAAATAACACATCCTTTATTTCTGATTAACTAAAACAGACGACTTGAGCCGGGTCTTTAAATGAATCACTCCAAACAACTTACCTTCTCTGAGTTATCGGTTTGAATTAGTCTGACAAATGATTCACTGAATCAGGCAGAACAGTTACTGAAATAATATCAGACTCACTAATGAATCTGCAGGTCATGATTCAATACTTTAAATGAAGAACTGTTTTGTGTACTTAAATGGTATGTGAAACTTAACGTGATCACACAGGAAGTCAACAAGATGATTCCGAGAGTGGGTAGGTCGGTCGGTCAGTTGGCTGGCTCTCCTTCTGTCTATCTGTCTCTCCATCTGTCTGTCTGTCTATCTATCTCTATGCCCATATCAGAATCAGAATGAGCTTTATTGCTAAGTATGTACTGCCTTGTATTACACATACAAGGAATTTGTCTTGGTGACAGGAGCTTCCAGTACACAACAATACAAAAACAGCAACAGGACTTATAATACAGGACAAAAAATAATTAAAATTGAATAAAAAATAGATAAATATTGAAAAGAAAAAAGTATATATAGAATACACAATAGACTATATATATATATATATATATATATATATATATATATATATATATATATACACACACACACACACACACACACACACACATATACATACATATACACATACACATATATTAATATATATACATACACACACATACACATACGTAGTGCAAATCTAAATAGAAATTGTTTATGTACAGTGCAAGGGAATGTAATGGCAGAAGATGTTGGATGTGTTGGATGTGTTGGATAAATATAAAAAAGACTAAGCTGTGTATTGCACATAGTTATTGCTCAATGGGGCAATTTAACTGTTCATGAGATGGATAGTCTGAGGGAAAAAACTGTTCTTGTGCCTGACGGTTCTGGTGCTCAGAGCTCTGAAGCGTCGGCCAGAAGGCAACAGTTCAAAAAGCTAGTGGGCTGGATGAGTGGGATCCAGAGTGATTTTTCCAGCCTTTTTCCTCACTCTGGAAGTGTATAGTTCTTGAAGGCGGGGCAGGGGGCAACCAATAATCCTCTCAGCAGTCCGAACTGTCCTTTGTAGTCTTCTGATGTCTAATTTCATAGCTGAACCAAACCAGACAGTTATTGGAGTGCAGAGGACAGACTCAATGACAGCGCCTGTGGCAGGTTGAATTTCCTCAGCTGGCGAAGGAAGTACAACCTCTGCTGGACCTTTTTCACAATGGAGTCAATGTGGGTCTCCCACTTCAGGTCCTGTGAGATGGTAGTGCCCAGGAACCTGAATGACTCCACTGCTGCCACAGTGCTGTTTAGAATGGTGAGGGGGGACAGTGTTGGGGTGTTCCTCCTAAAGTCCACAATCATCTCCACCGTTTTAAGCGTGTTCAGCTCAAGGTTGTTTTGACTGCACCAGACAGTCAGCTGTTCAACCTCCCTTCTGTATGCAGACTCATCATCATCTCGGATGAGGCCGATGACAGTGGTGTCGTCTGCAAACTTCAGGAGCTTGACAGAGGGGTCCTTGGCGATGCAGTCATTGGTGTAGAGGGAGAAGAGTAGTGGGGAGAGCACACATCCCTGAGGGGCACCAGTGCTGATTGTACAGGTGCTGGAAGTGAGTTTCCCCTGTCTCACAAGCTGCTGCCTGTCTGTCAGAAAGCTGGTGATCCACTGACAGATAGACATTGTAACAGAGAGTTGGTGTAATTTGTTCTGGAGTATAACTGGGATGATGGTGTTGAAAGCTGAACTGAAGTCCACAAAAAGGATCCTTGCATATGTCCCTGGTTTGTCCAGATGTTGCAGGATATGATGCAATCCCATGTTGACTGCATCATCCACAGACCTGTTTGCTCGATAAGCAAATTGAAGGGGATCTAGAAAGGGTCCAGTGATGTTCTTCAGGTGGGCCAACACCAGTCTCTCAAATTATTTCATGACCACAGACATCAGGGAGACAGGTCTGTAGTCAAAGTAGTCATATCTATATCTATCTGTCTGTCTGTCTGACTATCTAGCTTATCTGAAAGAAAATGTAAGTTTGCCTTAACAACTAACTTTACCCCCTTGTTGCACTTGTTCATATAACAGTGTAGTTAAAGACACACATTGCAACACTTTTTGTAATAAAGGATATATATATATATATATATATATATTTTTTTTTTTAAACAGAAAAATACTAAGATTGCATTAATGCTATATGTATATATTTACAGCTAAAGGAACTTGAGGGGAACTGATTTCATGCATTTACAAAAAAATAATAATAATAATTTAAAAAAAATAAATAAATAAATCACAGCCACACAAGTTGATTAAAAGTCACTGAGCAAAAATAGCGGAGAAAAGTGAGCATCATTTGATTGTAAACACCATTTGTTGTGATATTTTGTCATCTAATGCAATGACATTTAAACATTTTTAAGTGTGACCAAATACTATTTTGGACAAGGAGTTTGCATCTTTGTGCTCATGCTATGTAGTGGCTAAAACAAAGTTTGCTTTTTCCAATAAACTTTTTTCCTATGTTCTCTTTTGTTTTACCACTTGGAAACGCTGGTGCTTTGAACTATTCGACTCGTGCTTCCAATAAAGCAGGTACCACGCTGATGTGAATGAAACTTGTACATTTATATGAGATAAACAGTCAAACAAAACAAAAAAAGCATACATCTTTTGTAAAGTTTAGGGGCTCAGTTAGATAAGACGTTGCAACACCATGCATGGTCAATGATAGCGTGCGCTAGCACACACATTTACACATGCCTCATGTGTGCGCCTCACTCACATATTCAAGCAATTCTTAATGAACACTTAAATGAAATACACAGAATTAAATTAGAATTATGGCTCCTACATCCTAGCTTGATTAGAACACTTTGAAATCCACAATTATGTGCTTCTAATGTACAAAGGGAAAGTAAAAATGAACTGATACTAAAGAAGCGATTAAAGATCCTCCCAACATGTGAAGCCAGATCAACTTCAGTCCTACAGAGAGACATGAACATTTCAGACGGGTCATTGACGAATCTGCTCCAAGCATAAAAGCCGTCACCACAGTGTCACACATCAGTCTTATATTCCACCATCACACAGCATCACCACAGCATGTCAAATGCATTCTCTCCATTAAGTATTCATTTGCAATAGAATGTTTTCTATTAAACAGCGCAGACCCTGTCATTCAGCGCACCTCCTAATGCGCTATGTAAATGTCTGCTCCTGTGCTCTTTTACTATTATGGGGAATGGGGACTTACAATTTACCAGCCTGCTGTGGAGAAGAGAAGCGGTTACAAACCCTGAGAGTGTTATAAGTGACATGGCTTCAGCTGCAAGGATATAACGAGGGATTTGCACGTTAACATTATGCAAAGAGGGGAAACACCAGAGAATTGTCTACTGTTGAATGCTGGAGTGCACAGAGCGACAGTGCCACATAAAACTGGGAATAAGGCTTTATGGAGAAGAGACCATTAACAGTTTGTGGCTGCAAGCACATTCAGCTTTTTATTAGAGGAGTGTATGAAGAAATAAAACAAGTGGGAGAACAAAAGACAAAAAAAGAGCAACAACAGATGAAAAAAGAAAGAGCGGAGGAAGAGACTTTTCCTGCTGAATACACAGAAACGCCAAAAATCAACACTGGCTCATTTATTTGTTTTCCTCCATCTTCCATCCAATGTTCTTGTCAAAAAAAGTGTTTTTCAGCATTACAATAAACAAACAAAGCAACAAGAAAGCAAAGCAGACAAAACAAACCTATTGTTTACACAAACACCAAGCTTTTGATGTGGGTTACCCATCCATAAACCTTTATAAAAGCATTGTTTATCAGTCCAAATAAAGTGTGTCTCGTGTGCACCCGAGCAGCAGATGGCGGCTGATTGAAAAGCTTCTGCCATTCGCCGCAAACTCGCTCAGGGAAAGAGCAGATAGAAGTGTCGTCTGCCTCCAGCAATCTTCTGGTGATTATCTGTGATTAGCCTTTTATTGTCATGAACGAGATTGCTTCCTCAAACTGTGCCCGACATCCGGTGGCAGCGCGGGCTTATCAGGAGGTAATCTTTATTAAGACTAACCCAGCAGTGGGCGTGAGCAAGCCGGCGGTCCTTGTCTTTAATTCTGCTGTATAATTAAAGGGATATTTCACCCAAAAATAAAAGTTCTCTCATGATTTACTAACCTTTAAGCCATCCCAGATGTGTATGACTTTCCTTCTTCAGCAGAACCGAGCTGAAGATTTTTATAAGCACATTTCAGCTCTGTATGTCTAAAGAATGCAAGTAAACGTGTGTCATCAGGCTGCTGGCTGTTTGATGGTCCAAAAGTCATTTTTAGGCAGCATAAAACTAATCCACATGACTCCAGTCGATCAATTAATGTCTTCTGAACCAAATCGATAGGTTGGTGTAAGAAACAAATCGATAATTGAAACATTTTTAACTTTAAATTGTTGCTTCCACCCAGTGCTGTATTTCTGTTTGAAATGAACCAACTCTCACGTGACGTTCGTTCCTCTGTTGTAAACAAAGCGCGCACTTCCAACTTCATGTGTGAACGCACCATTGCGCTTACGTCACGCAACAGTAGCGTGATGCGTCGACTGCTGGCAGGAAACGATTTTTAAAAGTTAATACTATTTTAATTACAGATTTATTTTTTACACCAACCTATCGATTTGGATCAGAAGACATTAATTGATCGACTGGAGTCATGTGGATTACTTTTATGCTGCCTTAAAATGACTTTTGGACCATCAAACAGCCAGCAGCCTGATGACACATGTTTACATGCATTCTATAGACATACAGAGCTGAAATCTGCTTATAAAAATCTTCATTTCAGTTCTGCTGAAGAAGGAAAGTCATACTCAATAAAAAGCACAAGACGCAGCAGCCAAAGATGTCTGTCAGAATGTTTGTGGTGGTGCGTTCGAGAGTTTTTAAATTTAAAAACACAACTTTTTCAAGGTTTTGCACTGTCCAACTGTCAAACAGCTAAAGCATTGCACACTGTGAGCTAAAAATGTTTAAAAATATAAGAAAACATTTAAAATGGTTAACTTAACAAATCGAATAGTCGTGTAGTCGGTTGTTGTCCATCCCTACAGGACAGTTTAGTGATGTCCCCAAGCCAATTATGGAGCTTCATTTTTGTGTGTGTGTGTGTGTGTGTGTGTGTGTGTGTGTGTGTATGTGTGTGTGTGTGTTAACATATGGCAGAACATACGCACGGCCATGTGCCTCTAATTAAATGATGTGTTATAAAACCCAGCGATTCATATTGATCTCATTATCATTTCCATCATGATGCCAGCAGCACTCTCCAACAATTGAAATGTAGCCTTCAGTAAAATAAGTTTACAGCTTCCTTTTGACCCTGGAAGTAACAAATAATAAACATTATGCAATTTGTGTCATATATTAGTGCCTTAAACAATAAAATAACAGCACTTTGGGTCTGTTCTTTAGTGAGCTTCCTCCGAAAAGCAGTACACTTAAAGGCATCATAGGCTCTTCCAGAAGTTAGGTCTCTTAATGCTGCCTCTTTAGATCTCATTTTGGCCTCAATCTATGGCAGCATTTCTATCTTTGATAATTGACCCTCTGCTAAGCTCCGCCCCCTCAGTTACTGTTGCTCACTCTGACAAGCTTCACAGAACTTCTCATATAGGAATGAATGGGAGATTGCCGAGAACCACATCACAGTCACTTAAAAAGAGAAAAGCATCATTTGATGGCGATTACACGCCTGATGTTAATTACAAATAGAAAGTTGCTCTTTTCCATTCAGCACTGTGATCACTGGCAATATAGCTTGCTTTATTAAAAATAAACCTATGTTAAAAAAAAGTGTTATTTCTGAGTCACTAGCGTATTCAAACAGCCTTCTGAAAAACACCACCCATGTGGATCAAACAGACAGATAGTCCCGCCCCAACATACGCCATTGGTCGTTGTGTCAGGCTGGAAGGGTTGCTCAAAACAAACAGGGGAAGTTGTATTGCTCCACAGAGACACACTGTTTACACTCTTTAGAAAATTAACCTAAATATAGTTGACTTATAGTTGTCTCTGCATATTAAGCTGGGATAGGAGAAAGTATTTTGAAAACAAATTACACACTGCAGCTGGTATTGCCCCCTTTGCATGATTAACTAAAAATGTACCAATAAACCAAAATGTCTTTTGCTTTTTGAACTTCTTTGTTGTTAAAAAATGTTTTATCTTTGGTCGCCTCGAGCATCAAGTAAGCAAGGACCACCGCTGGTGCCCCCTAAAAACAAAAGTGCACAATGCATAATGGTACACACAATAATGTCCACAAGCCAGTGACGTACAAAGCCATATCATCCGTCGCTTTTTATGAGGAATTTCCTTCTTGATTCCTCGTACAATTGCTGGCACCTGAAACAGCCAAGATTCCCAGCAATGGCCAAAATGTTAACACGTGCAAACGGCAGAAGGGCTGCTGGAATTCTGTGTGGAATTGTGAGGGGTGAACAGCAGCTGCGAAACACTCAGCGCTCTGATCCTGCAGACGCTTGCCGTGGCACATACAGCGAGCAGCGAGTGTGGCATAACGAAAGGATGAGCTGTCAGCGCCTTCCAAGAGTCCTGATCCAGCACGACATCACCGCTCAAACCTCCTCAAGCACCTCACTGAACCCGGGCAGTTTTCCCACACCTTCTGACCAATGGATTTCCAGGACTTTTCTAGCTGTTTTTGGACAACTGGATCAGGATTTATGTTATATATATATAATAATAATAATAATAATAATAATTATTATTATTATTATTAACAAAATCTGCCCTTTTGATCTATTCATTTCCACTACTTTTTCATAACTTTTTCCAGTTGTTTGTGACTACTGGATATATATATATATATATATATTTAAGCAATATCACACTCGCAATCGTGCTATATGGCCCTACATCAGCACTGCTGTGATTCGGCCACAGGCCAAGTGCCGTAAGTAATCACAGTAGTGCTGATTTAGGGCCATATAGCACGACTGTGAGTGTGATATTGCTTAAATATATATATCATTTTTTTGACGTGTTTCAGAAAGATGCTAGCAGAGACAGAGACGGCTGAAAGCGCACCCTGTTTATTTTATTTTACAAAAGCACAAGGTTTTGTTGTTACTGTGAGTGTACACAAATAAAAGTAGACCCTTTATAGTTTCTAATGATGTCTTACACTTATCTGTATGCCCAAAAACAATGGAGTATTTTAAGTTGTTTCTGCTGTTATGAGGAAAAAATCCAGCAGGACTAGTGTAGTAGTAATATGAGCCATCACGGTGTGCTGATGAATGAAAACACTGACTGACGCTGACTCACTTCACGTCACCTAACTGGCTCATATTACACACAAAAATTGTCTTTTTCCTCCACCTGCTGGCTAAAATATGTCATGTCACAATATTAAATGTAAAGAGAAAGATAGCTCTAACACTTTAGTTTAGAATAGCACAAACACAAGCAGAGTAATACACACAGTGAAGCGTCCGAGTGATGATGTACTGAGACATCAGTACTCATGGAACGTCTCATCCAATCAGATTCGAGGACTGGAACTAATTGTTCTATATATATAGGGTTAGGGGTAGGTGTATATATATAGCTCTATATATCTTTAGCAAATAAAGAGAGCAATTTTTGCTGATTAAATATTTTTAGAGATAATTACAAAAATAAATAAAATAATAAACGATTTACTACAGAAATTTCCATGCATGGCCAGATTTTTCAATATTTTTCCTTTTTGTTCCAGGATTATTTTTTTTTAACAATTATTTTATAGACATTGCAATTACATAAAGAACAGCAAGTCTAGCTAATGCAATTTAAAATGAAGCATTACTAAAAAATATTCACTGTAGAAATTTCCATGAGTTTTGCAGGCCTAGAAATCATTATTTTAAAACGCTCTGACATTTCCAGGTTTTCCAAGACCATGGGAAGTCTGACCTGAGAAAAATTCACTATAAAAACTTTTCCATGACTTTCTAACATTTTATCCAGACCCATGACTTTTTCAGGATGCGAAATCACAATAGTGTATATATATATATATATATATATATATATATATATATATATATATATATATATATTTGGTTTTGACTGATTAATTTCCACAACATTTCTATTACTTTTTTTTCCAGATATTTTTTTTTTTTTACTGGATAAGGATTTATTATTATTATTATTATTATTATTATTGTTGTTGTTGTTGTTTTATAGACATTGCACTTACAAAGAGGAATTATAAAATTTCTAAAATTAATATTTTAGATGTAAGCATAACTAGAATAATTTTGATTCAATATGAACATTTCAAGGTCTTTGAGATTTTGTTGAAGACTTTTTCAGGCTTAAAAATCACAACTTTAAAATTCCCTAATATTTCCAGGTTTTCCAAGACCATGGGAACCCTGACCTGTAAAATAATTTTAGTGTGGTTTGGTTTCTCAATGAGCTATTCCTGTGAAATATAAATGGGCATTTCCACTGGGATGAAAGCCAGCGTACATCACAGAACATATAAAAATTCCAACGCCGTACCACAGCATCCCTCAAGTGCCATTTAAACTAATATACTAGTGTAGATTGGTTGAGGAGATTTAAGAGGATGAGCGAAAAACGGGTATAAAGGGAAAAACCGGTATATAATTTATCCAACTGACAGTGGAATCGCCTGAGGACAGATTTGGAGCGTTGTCTTCACAGCGGTCTGCTAACAGATACATGTACACATACACACATTGATCCTCATGGTTATTTAAAGTGCCTCAGGAATGTGTGCAGAGATGTACAGAACTATGATTTAAACGAGCAGAGATGACAAGATTAATAGGTTTACGTTCCTCTGACACACTGTTCCACGGCTGCAGGACAGGAGATATAAATAGCTAATCGTTCCTCATGATTCAAACATCCCAGCTTGGAAAGCGATTGCTGTGTATGAAGGGTTGAGTGCCACAGAAAAGTGCAACATGGGTAAATGAGGAATGGGCATTCAAGAGAGAGGAGATGAACAGAATAAACGAAGAGAGAAGAATCAATTCATGGTCATGTCTGTGGGCAGAGGGCCAGCGTGGTGTTCAGATTCCACTCGCTGAGTCAGCACACAAGAAAGAGCAAAAGATGAACAGAAGGCGAGCAACACAGTCAAAGTGTGAATATAATGACATGAAGAAGCAACTTTGAGTCCAGCACAAGGGCAAGATAGACTTCTGCAAAGTCAAATTGAAATATTGATCATCTTGGGCGGTGCTAGAGATGGGCTTGCGGGGCCCAGAGTGTTTTCATCATCTTGTAGGAATGTCAAAAATTAATGTCAAATTATTTTTATATAATTATGGGGACGTTGTACTTTTAGTGACGTCACAAAAAAAGTCTGTTTCAAAAAGCGGTGGGGACCCAATTACGTTTTTATGTCCCAACGTTTTTGGAATCGGGGTTGTAAGATTGCTTATATTTATTGATATAGCAATGTTTGGTCTACGCGCAATGTACTTGTATCTGCAGAAGTGTCTGTGTATATAAATATAACGATTTTTGCAATCTATGGCGGTGTGTGAGATGGATGTTCCCCTTTCTATACATTTGACTGTGCTCTAAGCACCTGCCTATAACCATCCATGTGTCCGAGTCATGTTTATATGTTCTCTAAATATTTAAAACGATGGGGTTTTGTTGTTGTTATATGTGCACTTTGTTTTTTAGAGGTTCTTGATTAAATTATCTAATGCTTTATTGTCAGTGTGTTGCTTGGAATTGTTTAATAAAAATAAATATTCAAAAGTTAAAGTGTTCATTTGCCCTTTCTATCAATGCCATGACTTTTCAAATAATAATTTGTAAAACTGCGTGTATATGAAGAACATAATGTATTAAAAAAAAGTCTTGAAGTCTGTTCCAAACGCACACTTTTATAACTCATGCACCCTCGTGGACTTGCTGACTAGCGCCCCATCGGACTTCACTCGCTTACATCACCAAAGTCTGGACTTGGAGGAGGACCGTGAGGGCGTAGAGTGCCATTTGGGACAGGGCCTTTGAAAGCAAATCCAAGTGTGGCAATATCTGGATTCTTCCTGAAATATACTCTATTTGGTTCTTGTTGGAATCATGCAAACCAACGAAAGAGCATCTGCTTTTATGGTGGAAAGAAAATGCGAAGCGATGCGTAAAACTCTGAAGCTTAAGTATGTGTGTATGCATGATAAATCTCCAGCAGAGCACATTTAAATGATTGATATTGATAGAGGTATGAGCAGTTAATGTGCTCTATGAGGCCCGTGCAAAAGAAACGTATGCAAAGCGTATCAGAAGTGAATGGTCACTTGTCACCGCTGATGTTAAATGAGGAACATTTTTTTTTTTCCCCAACAGAAAAGCATCATTTTTGAAGTTATCTGATTTTTAAACTGTTCTTGTAAAGGTGTGTGGATAAAACAAAATATAAATTTCACATGCATAACATACTTATTAATAACTTTAACATTTTAATTTACAAGTATTCGGTTACTCGATTTTTGTGGATTAGTGTACTCAACTATAACATTACTACAAAATACCATTCCCTACTCATTATCCCACTTATTACAAGACTGCTTGCCAAAAAAGTAATTATATAGACACAAAATGTGCTGCACTCTCAAGACATTTAACCGTCTCAGATAGAGTTCATTAGATGCCATGTGGAGGTACTGAGCTGGCCATGACTTTCATTCTGCAGTACACTCCACTGTCCCTTAACAGACCTCTGTGGACAGAAAACATCTAATGACCTCTGGCATCTCAAGCTTCATGTGCCTGACACAGCCATCTGTTCTCCAGGGACAACTTTTCCAGAATGGATTAGACACAGACCAGAACATCGCTCCGCAAGGGTTAGTTAGAGTCTCCCTAGGCGCTCAGAACACGTGCTGTTTGACTAGTGCACTGCTATGACAGACTGACACACACAGGAATTAAAGAGATATTTCATCCAATAATGAAAATTATTTTGTGCTCCATGAAAGACAGAGTAATTTGGGTTAGGAACAGTGTCAGGGTAAATGATGACATCATTTCCATTTCTGGGTGAACTATTCCTTTAATATCCAGAGCTCAGATAGATGCTAGTGTTGTAAAGGAAGAATGGCTGATGGATCCTGAGACTGGGCAAGTTAAGAGGACGGAGTGAAACAAAGGGATTATACATCCATAATTTGTTGTTCTCTATGGGATAAGGAGAGATGTGCAGAGCTGACTTGAACAGTGATTTACGTGCTGCTCAGAAACAGGTGCAAAACGCCACACTGGGTTTCACTTACACACAATGAGTCTCATTCACTAACCATGTATGTGTGAGTGAAAAACCTGCGTGCATATGTGTGCAAATCTTTATTAATGCAAGTTACATTTTCTATATTGGTAGAGGTGAGTTAAAGGGACAGCTCACAATTTACTCGTCTTCATTTTGTTCTAAACCCGTATGACTTTTGTTTCTGAGGCGGAACACAAAAGGACAATTTTTTTTATTAATATCTCGGGCCGTCTTCTCAATACAATTGCAGTAGATAGTGACTTATTTTGGCAGACATCTCGGCCTGGATGAAGGAGCACCACCTGCAACTCAACCCAGCCAAGACTGAGCTCCTCATCTTTCCAGTCAACCCTGCTGTTGAACACAACATAACCGTGCAGCTGGGTGCAACTACAGTAACGCCTTCCAAAACAGTCAGAAATCTAGGGGTAACCATCAATAACCATCTCAATTGCACAGACCACATCTCAAAGATCCGCAAGATCATGTAGATTTACACTCTACAATATCAGGAAGATAAGACCCTTCTTCTCTGAACATGCCACACACGTCTTGTTCAGTCACTTGTCATAACTAGACTGGACTACTGTAACGCTCTCATTGCATGTGCAATTAGACCCCTGCAAATGATCCAGAATGCAGCAGCACGTCTGGTCTTTAATGAACCAAAGAGAGCGCATGTTACACCACTCCTTGTCTCACTTCACTGGCTGCCGGTTGATGCACGTATCAAATTCAAGGCTCTGATGCTGGCATACAGAACAGTCACTGGGTCTGCTCCAGCATACCTAAAATCATTTCTGTAGAGCTACGCGCCCACTAGAATCCTGCGGTCGGCTAATGGTTGTACCAACACAAAGAGGCACCAAAACACTTTCCCGGACTTTCAGCTTCATCATACTACGTTGGTGGAACAACCTTCCCAACTGCATCCGTGAAGCTGACTCACTCTCTGTCTTCAAAAAACGACTAAAAACACATCTTTTCCATGAGCACTTAACCAGTCATTAAAAAAAATAAAAATAAAATAAATAAATAAATCCTTGTTGCAGTTTAATCTGTGTTGAATACTATTCTGATGCTAGTGAAACTTTGTAATATGGCACTTTTCATACCACTGTCACTGTTTTTCCTCTTATGTAAGTCGCTTTGGATAAAAGCATCTGCCAAATGAATAAATGTAAATGAAAACTTAAAAAGGACCCAAAGCATAAAAAAAAAAAAAATTGTGTGTCATATTCAAAGTATTATGAAGTCAAACGATCACTTTTTGTGATGAATAGAATTCAGTTTAAGTTGGTTTTCACATCAAAAAATAATCGAATCATTAGGAAAGTTAAAAAATAAAATACAGTGGCAACGTTGATAACATCAAACCTCATATTTTAAAGAGTGTGCTGGTAATTGGGACTCAAGATTTTAAGCTGTAAAAAGGATGCAAAAGCACCATTAACGTGTCATAAAAGTAGTCCATCCAACTCGTACATCCAACTGCTGTGTGCATTTCCCATGTCTCTTTTTAATTTGTAACTAGTATCACCTAATAAACATGCAAAAAATAAATAAATAAATTATTTTTGAAGAGCAAACAGTTTTCCTAAAAATAGATGTCCTCATATGGGGACAGCGGGACTAAATTGTGACATTTTAAATAATACCAAGTTATCGAAAGTTATTAAGTCATTACAGCTGATTTTCTGGAAATGTGTTTTGGGAAAAGCACAAACAACTATACAAATAAAAATGATTAGACTTTTATGTTACAATGTTTTTGTTTGTTTTCTTTCTACTTTGGCAGTAAAATCTCAATGTTCTCTCTTTGCACTGTCAATCAAACAAGTGATAGCCAGTGCTGAAGAATTTTACCAATCACAAATTAGCATAATTAATTCAGATTCAAAGTAATGTCCAGCATCATCCAATCACTGCCAACTAGGGGTGGAAATATGGATTGATTCATCGCGGTGCATCAATCTATCGAAGAAATTCTGAGTATCGATTACTAAATTTAAGAATCGATTATCATCATATATTATTAATACCCAAAGTGTCCGTCTCATATTATACGAACCTTATGGCAACAGACACGTTGTGAAGCACATCCGTGAGATTAAACGGAAAGCACACTTTGAAATAAAGAACGTTTATGCAGTTCTCTGGTGAGTTCTCAGACGGACGGAACTAACTAACCAGTTGATTACAGTCACCTGATTGGTCAATGACACAAAGTTCAAACATTTGTATCTTTCGCAGTGTGTGCCGCAAACAGTCCTAAATGACAATGCAACTGAATTCTTGTGAACAAGCTTGACAAGCAGAGGCGTCTCCATTTAGCCACCTGGCACCTCTTTCTCTATTCCAAAATGGATAGGGAACTCACAGTTACCACATCCCATGTTACCACCTTTACATGCTACTAATAGACAGTTTTTCATTCTATGACCCTGCTGAGCCTGCTCCATTAAAACCTGGATCGTATCTGCCTGCACGTGACATTTCATCTGTAATTACTGGTTTCAGATTTCACAATACATCACGATGCATCTTAATTGTAAGGTAGAGAATCGTAAACGAATCAAATCGTTGTCAGAGCGAATCGTCACACCCCTACTGCCAACCATGTTAAAATAAAATGATCCATTATAAATTCTGAATCTATGTACTGATTATCATTGTCACATGTCTGTCAAACATGTTGAGTGATCCAAACATCATCTGCAGCCTGAAACTGAACTTTTGATCAGATTTTAGGAGTGAATGCACTTAACTGCATAGAGAGCTATAGGATGCTCCCTTGCTCCCTATTTAGTGAATGACTTAACCTCCAGTGTGCTGTCTGTCTGCACTGGTCTCAGAACAGTTTGAAATGCACCTTATTTTCATCCTAACTCCATATAAAGCCTCTGAAGATAATGTAATATTTTCTTTTGCTATTAAAATGTATTATTGCATGGGTCTCTAAAATACTCTCTTCTTTTTAGTCAATGGCACCATCCAGCGGTCTGATATTTCTGAGTAACAACCACACATCCATAGACGTATCGGACCGCTCATCAGGTTCTTCGAGTTATCTTTGCTGCTTCTCAGATCACTGTGCGATCTCTACATGTAAGCTTATAAAACAATTTCAACTCAAATCAATATTTTATGTCCATGTATATTTTTGTTTAGTAGCTGTGTAATAAGCAGGATAATGTTCAGTCAGCCAGTTGTTATCGCACAATAAACCCATTGAGGGTGATACAAGAGTCTCCGCTTTGCGTCGGGGTCCTGATCACCCTGTCAGGGTTTATTGTGTGATAACCAGCTGATTGTACATTATCCCTTACGAATTCATCAACATAAGAAGTATGGTGAAGAATCTAAAGACCCAATCACATGTTTTCCATTACTTTCTCTTTTTCTTGAGCACATTCACATACAGATACAGTCCAGTGACCTTTCAGTTTCCTTTGTCCCTCACATATCAGGCTGGAAATGTAGACTGAGCCATGGTGAGATTCCTCAAGAGCAGATGTTAACTCATGCAATCTCAGGAGACAGACCCCAACTTAACTTTGGTCAAGTCTTAGACATTGATCCTGTAAACAAGCGGGTCTGAAGGTGTTTCCAAGAACAGCACATCTGAACTTGAGGTCCCTGAAGTAGTTTTTCCAATTCTCAGACTCACACTGGATGGACGGAGTGAGAGAATCAGGGAGGCATGTGGAAACATGGGCCGGAATTTGTTAATGCCGTGCATCACTGTGGCTATTTAAACACCCACCATTATTTCAGAGGACGACGTGACCGGCCTTTTCCAAGCAACACAGCATAATATTTAGTGGTATCTGAGTGAAGGCACAATTTTGACATCACATCCTGGCACCTCATGCATTTGATAGTCGCTTCTTCACATAATTGCAGGTGCACATGCACACTCAGACTAAGGGTTTAACGACTCGTTTTCTTGATTATAAAGCCTGCCGATTCACATGCATCAGTCTTGAAATATGACTTTTAAATTGCGAGTAATTTCCTACCAATATAACACTGATGATAATGTTATCCATGGTATTTTTTATACGTTTTAAGTATGATCTGATATTTGATGCATGAAAAAGCGCATTTCAGACTGTGTTTTTCCAATTACAGACAATTGTTTTTATTACGCTCTGCCCCTTCAGAGTGATACAAGAGTCTCCGCTACACGCCGTCGCCTGGTCCTCAACCACTCCACCTTCTGGTGGACGACAGCCACTCCTCCCCAGGCAGAGAGCAGCGAGTCCTCCGACCCCTGGCGGATGGAACGCCCCTCCGCGTTCTGGCGGCCAGTAGCGAGCCCCTCCGCCCCTGACAGCGGCTCCAACGCTCCAGGCGGCCGGCAGCGAGCCCCTCCTCCCCTTGCGGACGGCCGCCATTCCTCCACATCCAGGCGGCCGGTAGCAACTCTTTCATCCCCCGGCGGACAGCCGCAGCTGCTCCTTTCGGCGGATGGTAGTTGCGCGGACTCCACGACAGCGCATCCCTCCTCCTTCCTGGGTTTTGGGACCAATGTAACAGGGTTATGTGGGCATGGAGGTGGCGGGAACTGGACGAACCATCAAAATAATGTTAAATGAAAACTTCAAAAGACACAAACATAAACACACACACAGCAGCTGCGTGTGGCGCTCTCTCTCTCTCGAACCATCTGCACTTATCCCTCTCCTCAGCTGATTAGCCCGATTGGGGGTGGGGCATGCTCACTCACGGCCCGGCCCCGCCCTCCTCCTCATCACAAGCATCATAAGCATTTCCCCGCAAATGACAAAAAATATATATTTAATTGTGATGTAATATTCATGAAGATCAAGCTACACACACACACACACACAAAAAAAATCAATCTAAAAATAATTACAAGTTTTAATTACGTCCTGAATCTTAAATATTAATTCATCAATTCCCTTTCTCTCCTTGTTATACAAGATTACCAAACTAATCAAACAACATGCCTGATATATATATATATATATATATATATGAGAACGAGAACCACATTATAGCGACCACGAGGAGGTTACCCCATGTGACTCTACCCTCCCTAGCAACCGGGCCAATTTGGTTGCTTAGGAGACCTGGCTGGAGTCACTCAGCACACTCAGATTCGAGCTAGCGAACTAGCGAACTCCAGGGGTGGTAGCCAGCATCTTTTACCTCTGAGCAACCCAGGCCCCCTACTAATATATTTTTAAAAATTAAAAGTATGTTAATTAGTGCTGTCAGTGTTAACGCGTTACCCCATGCGATTAATTTAAAATATTTAATGTGTTCGTTTTTCTTAATTGTGATAAAGGCATGTACCGATTTGACATTTTATTCAGCGTTGTGTGAGTTATAAACACTGTTAGAGGGCGGGACCTTTGTGATGTGTTTAGTGGGGACATTACACTCATATACACACTAAAAACAAACAAACATTAGCGAGTCCGTGCCAATGATCAAGTGCTGGAGAAAGAACCTCTTATTAAACTAATGCTGAAAGAACTTTGCGGGACTTCACGCACCTTTTGTAAGTCAACATTTTACCACATAAGCATGTCAATTCTTACAAGTCCACTGTGCAGCTAGTTTTTCTTCCTGTTAACTCAAATTTGATATAATTTTAACTTTGTACCCATTGCCGCTGAGAATTTGAAGTGTCAGCTAATGATCACCGGACAGTTCGGATGAATTATATTTATATTGGAAGTGCCATCGCTAAAAGCAGAACAAGATGTGCTTTTCATATGGAGTTTAATGCAACGCTGGATGCCCTGACACGAATCATGTTCATTACATATCTAAAGTGAAAAAACATCCTGCCGCCTGATTAATATTAAATGAGGGTTTAATGCGCATTGCAATGAATTCTAGTTCTTTCAATCAGTCAACATCCCACTTAGACTTTGAGAAATGTTTAATGTTACTCGAATTGGAGCTATTTTAGAGAATTTCTGTCTTTATACTGTGGAGTTTGGAAAAGTATTTTTGTTACATACTGTATTGTTTTGTTCTATTGTGTTGTTCTTTCCAAAGAACCAATCAATGCATTATGACAGGAAATAAGTATATATAGAGTCAAATTTTACTACTTTTAAAATCTGAAGATTAATCATGATTAAAAAATGTAATCTACTGACAGCTCTAATGTTAACATTAGTTCATGCACTATTAACTATCAAAGAACAATTGTGTGTTTATCCATTAACATTACAAAGATTAATAAATAATGGTTAAAAATATTGTTCATTGTTCATTCACGATACCTACTGCATTAACCTTATTGAAAAGTGTTACCATTAAATGTTTAAGATAGTACTCTAATCAGGGGGTCTGGGTATCTCAGCGAATAAAGACGCTGACTATCACACCTGGAGTTGCGAGTTTGAATCCAGGGCGTGCTGAGTGACTCAGCCAGGTCTCCTAAGCAACCAAATTGGCCCGGTTGCTAGGGAGGGTAGAGTCACATGGGGTAACCTCCTCGTGGTCACTATAATGTGGTTCTTGCTCTCGGTTGGGCGCGTGGTGAGTTGTGCGTGGATGCCGCGGAGAACAGCGTGAAGCCTCCACACGCACTATGTCTCTGTGGTAATGCGCTCAACAAGCCACGTGATAAGATGCGCAGATTGACGGTCTCAGACGCGGAGGCAACTGAGATTCGTCCTCCGCCACCCGGATTGAGGCGAGTCACTACGCCACCACGAGGACAGAGCGCATTGGGAATTGGGAATTCCAAATTGGGGAGAAAAGGGGAGAAAATAAAAATAAAAGATTGCTGGCATGGCCTGAGACTGCTGGCATGGCGCTGTTGTCCTAAAACTGCTGTGACGCAAGCCTCTACAGCTCTGCAGATAGATTTATCTCAAAATGTGTGTATGGAGACTCCCCGTGCAAACCAGAGAAACTACAAAGTGAAACATTTAGAAAAATCAGGATTCAACTCAGCAGTTAAGAAAGTCCAGACTTTTCCTATCTTCACACTTCAGACTCATCACATTACTTATACTTTACATTACTCAAACTTCTGCCAGGTGTTTAAGTGACAGACCGGGACACCGTTTAGGACAAGTGATCATATACTTGAAACCCACAAAGTACTACCATCCTTTGAAAAGCCCCACGTATATGCCACCTTGCAAAAGTGGAAATACAAACTGAATCAGCATGTCTGAATTGTAATAAAATATACATGCAGATCCTCAAACCTCTTCATTAGATGACTGAACCAGAGCGAAGACTTAAGCATCATTTGCGAGGATGTAAGTGATGCCAGAGCCACGCCAGAGGTGAAAAACTGGGACGACAGCTTGCGACTGTAATAATTACACATGCACACACAGAATCAAAGTGATTAAACACAACTGCCTCTGACGTTCCCTCACATTCCCTGCTGTGCATGAAGATTATCAGAGGAGAAGTGAACTGGCAGGTTGACTGGCCACCCCGGAGCACACCGGCTCCCTTCACGAATATGAGGCTCTTATCTGGGAAGAGATGGCTATAAAAAGCAAAAAACATCAAAAAGAGAAAGTGAATACCTGTCTAGACAATTTTGGATGAAGCAGCTGTATTAACGGAGATTAAAAGGAGGTCACCGTTGGTCAACGTGGCAATGGGCAGAATGAGGAATATTCCACAAAATTCCTAGTCTCCCATAGTGACTCCAGACCGTAGAGCTGCTTGTAATCGCCCTCCAATTCCAAGATTTCAGAATCAATTCCAGACTATTTATTTTTATTATTATTATGAAGAATGAACAGGAGCCAAAGTGAAATCTAACAATGAACAGTGCAATATAAAGCATACGTCACTCTATTTTTAAAGATCATGTCACAACCTTTGAATCAAAGTTTGTAATGTTGTGATTCACCTCGGCACTGGTTGGTTTGGTTCATGGCTTACAACTATTTTATGGATTTTATGATATACCTATGGGAAAAAAAAGAATTGGAAAAATACTTCCGGAACCAAGATGGCTAAAACATTGGGTGGGCATTGTTGTGCTCCATAAGGCCAGAGATTATTTTCTTGCCTTCTGTCATCTACGCTATACACATGGGAGTCCACAGCGTTTGCTGTCTCACTTTGCAGATGCTTTTATCAAAAGTGACTTACAGTACATTTCATTGCAGGGATTGTTCACCTCAAGCAACCCGAGTTTGAGTGCTTTGCTCAAAGACACAGTCATGACTCTCAGTTCATACATCACATCACTACCAGCAATGGCTTTCTTGCTACCTTTCATTTGACTTGAAATAGTTTCATTTAACCTCATGCAACCCAGCATACTCATAAGTGTACATTGTATTTTGGCTTCGCAATACGTTATGCTTAATTACATTTCATTTAAACTGTCTGATCTCAGTTCAGGACACTTTGGGCTGTCATTGAAAGGTTAAACTTTCAGCGTTGTTACATTTGTCAACGTAATGTTGATAAATGTGACAAAACAACATGGTGCCGATCACAGCGGAGTTTGTCTTTGGGAGAAACGGCAACAAAGCTACATCTGGTAAGAAATCTGATTACATTTTTTATATTGAAAACTGTTTGTATCAAGAGTAACATCTCTAGTTTCTTCCGGTATGTCATTTTGAAAAATGTATCAGTTTATCATGAAACGGCACGCTGCTAAACACAATGACCACTGACGATAGGACTCTTTTTCCCTTTAGAAATCCTACTGTATATTTACTGTACATTATCACATTGAGAATCAATACATTCATGAAAATGTGTCTTTCAGAGGCTTTATATGGAGTTAGGATGAAAATAAGGTGCATTTCAAACTGTTCTGAGACCAGTGCAGACAGACAGCACTTTCGAATTCGAATATTAAGTAAGTTATTACAGGGAAGCGACTCTTTTTAAAATGACGTTCACTAACACAACAAGCTAATAAACAAAAACTTGGCCATTTGCATTGAAGCTGCTTAAGAGGACAAGATAATCAGCTAATTATAAGATACACTATATTGCCAAAAGTATTCGCTCACCCATCCAAATAACTGAATTCAGGTGTTCCAATCACTTCCATGGCCACAGGTGTATAAAATGAAGCACCTAGGCATGCAGACTGCTTCTACAAACATTTGTGAAAGAATGGGCCGCTCTCAGGAGCTCAGTGAATTCCAGCGTGGTACTGTGATAGGATGCCACCTGTGCAACAAGTCCAGTCGTGAAATTTCCTCGCTACTAAATATTCCACAGTCAACTGTCAGTGGTATTATAACAAAGTGGAAGCGATTGGGAATGACAGCAACTCAGCCACGAAGTGGTAGGCCATGTAAAATGACAGAGCGGGGTCAGCGGATGCTGAGGCGCATAGTGCGCAGAGGTCGCCAACTTTCTGCAGAGTCAATCGCTACAGACCTCCAAAGTTCATGTGGCCTTCAGATTAGCTCAAGAACAGTGCGTAGAGAGCTTCATGGAATGGGTTTCCATGGCCGAGCAGCTGCATCCAAGCCATACATCACCAAGTGCAATGCAAAGCGTCGGATGCAGTGGTGTAAAGCACGCCGCCACTGGACTCTAGAGCAGTGGAGACGCGTTCTCTGGAGTGACGAATCATGCTTCTTCATCTGGCAATCTGATGGACGAGTCTGGGTTTGGTGGTTGCCAGGAGAACGGTACTTGTCTGACTGCATTGTGCCAACTGTGAAGTTTGGTGGAGGGGGGATTATGGTGTGGGGTTGTTTTTCAGGAGCTGGGCTTGACCCCTTAGTTCCAGTGAAAGGAAATCTGAATTCTTCAGCATACCAAGAGATTTTGGACAATTCCATGCTCCCAACTTTGTGGGAACAGTTTGGGGATGGCCCCTTCCTGTTCCAACATGACTGCGCACCAGTGCACAAAGCAAGGTCCATAAAGACATGGATGAGCGAGTTTGGTGTGGAAGAACTTGACTGGCCTGCAGAGTCCTGACCTCAACCCGATAGAGCACCTTTGGGATGAATTAGAGCGAAGACTGCGAGCCAGGCCTTCTCGTCCAACATCAGTGTCTGACCTCACAAATGCGCTTCTGGAAGAATGGTCAAAAATTCCCATAAACACACTCCTAAACCTTGTGGAGAGTCCCAGAAGAGTTGAAGCTGTTATAGCTGCAAAGGGTGGGCCGACGTCATATTAAACCCTATGGATTAAGAATGGGATGTCACTTAAGTTCATATGCGTCTAAAGGCAGATGAGCGAATACTTTTGGCAATATAGTGTATATCATTTCAAACAGTCAACAGTCAATACAACTAATAAAGCTAAACAAACAGCAGTATTTAATGAAATGATTATTTCACTGCGAAAAACATATACTTTGTACTTTAGAGAGCGAGAGAGAGAGAGAGAGAGAGAGCTTTTTAAATAAAAATTAAAAATCATCCATGATGAGTTTCATTGGGCTACACCGCTCACTGTTGGAAAAACTACAGTAACAGCAGAGCTACAGTACTGTCACACTACTGAAAAATGTTCTTATGTTTTTAGTTGGTTACTCCCAGAGAGGAGTTTATAACCGGACAGTGCATCAATGGAAACAAAGGAAGGTGATAAATCCCATAAATACTCCAAGGAATTCTTAGTTCTGTTAGAAACGGCAGTCAGTTTGCAGAAATGAGCCCCAGTGAGGTTGAGAAGAATTTTCACAAGGGTATCAATCAAGCCCTGGCCAACATCAGCGACGGATTTCTGTGGCAACAAGATTCCAACTTTATGGGTGTCTTTCATCATTTCAAAGACTGGTATTACATGCAACTCAATCTCAGTTATGCAGTTACCTTCATGCTGGGAAGAGAATGATAAACTAAATCGCTGGCGCTCTCTGAACGTACTGACCTGGTGTAACCAGAGAATGAGAGCGCAGAAGAAACTCTCATGTCATGCGAGGGATCAGACTGACATGAGCCACTGAAACATGCAGATTTTTGTTCCTCACAGAGACTTGAGTGCAATAAATCAAGAATTTTGAATTTAGGTCAAAGCTTGAACAGATGAATGTGAGCAGATGAATGGGCAAACCCTTGATTTCCTATAAGGGCTTGTGTTTATTTTTACTGGTTGAGTAGTCGACAAGTGGTCAACTAGTCAGCGGGGTCAATATTTACCTTACAGTATGTCAATCATCACCATATGACATACAGCATCAGAATGCTTTGCTGTTCAAAGCTGCATTAAAATGGCAGTGCGCCCAAAAATCATTTACTCATGCAAAAATCTGGGTGTAGCAAATGGGGCCAATCCATAAACATTAAAATTCCCTTTGTGCATTATAAACATTAAAATGCACAAGACATAAACAATATGGTGTTAACATGATTTTAGTGTGATAAAATTGCTTACTAACCGCATCTGTGTAAAGTTATTGCCAATTTTACAACTTTGTTGCCATGATGGCAAAGCCGTAAACCCTAGAATGACCCTAAAAACAATGATTTACAGCTCAAATAAAACATGAGTTTTAACAGAAGAATTAATGTAAGTGCTTTTATAAAATTATAATCTTCACATTTCTAACTTTAAACCTTCCAAAAATTGGCCCCATTGACTTCCATTGGAAGTGTCTCACTGGAACACACATTTGTGCTTTTTAAAAGAAGAGGAGGGACGAGTCGAAATTATTTTTTGTGGTAATCAACATTATGCCACAAATGCTGTCGACTGAACTCAACTTGTTTTAAACCTGGGATATTCCAATAAAATTCTGCCTTATATCTCCTTTTCACTTCAGTATCACTTTTGCATAATTCCAAAAATATTTGCATGCAAATACACAAGGATACACTTTGTGGATAGAGGAATGCATTCCTCCGACTGTCACGAAACAGAACAAGCGCAACTAAAGTCATGTGATGCATGACTAGCTGACACAAGTTGTTTATAGGTAACACTTTACAATAAGGTTCCTTTTGTTAACATTAGTTAACATTATCAGTTAACATGACCTAACAATGAACATTTATATTTAAAATCTGCAAGCCCCCAGTAAGGGTTCAATTCCTTAAAGGTGCAGTATGTAAGATTCAGAAACACTTGTTATTAGTGACACCTGTGGCCGTTAAGTGAACTGCAGCCTGTTGCTCGTGCTCGCGCACACACTCCATAGGGATTCGAGCGAGCATCGACCAAAACAATGACGTAACGTACAAAGAGACTGAACGTGATTCACCAACATCATGCTGACAAATGAGATAGCATAATTAAAATTACACAGTTATGATTGTTTTACTACAAACTTTGAGACTAAACTAAAACTACTTATCAGCTAACATAGCATACAGATACACACATACAGCTACATACTACCCAACTATACCAGACAGTTTACTGTTGCACTGTTATGTTGCACTATTGTATGTTTTGTATGTCATATGTTGTACTACGATCAAGAAACCAGCGTATTTGCTTAAATTTATCCTGTATACCTGACTTGTAGTATAAAGAGAAGATCATTGAAATTATTTGAAAGTTACAAAGCAAGGTAGCTTGCAATTCATCAGCATTAGCAGGCAAGATCAAGTTAGCTAAAATGACACAGATCAATCCTTATGGCACTATATTTCACATGCTTTGCAGTTATGGAAGTTTACCTGTCCAATAAGAAGAACGCCAATTCAGGGTCAGTTTTGATCCCCAAAACTGAACGAAGGTCCCTCCAGGAATCAAATGTCCTGCCGATGTTCACTCTAGTTTTCACTCGACCACGATCATGTTCCCGCTTAACCAGACGGGATTCAGTAGATAAATGTTTTTTTGGCTTACTCTGAGTTTGTGTAGGAGTCGGCGTTGTGCTGGGAGCCGGACGTTTGCTGGATTTCATCTCTAAGATAACGTTACCTAGTGTTGCAGTTTGTTGTTGCTGTTGAATAGCGGAAGAGAAGCACTGAGGCTCTCGGGAGCGCACATAAACGTCACATCCTTTGGATTTTCCCGGTAAAAGTGACCCGCTCCCTTCGCATGAAAATCAGTCTACAGGCTTTAATAGGCAACCTAGGAAGTCCGGGAAGGGCTCATTTTTAAGTTGTGTTACAAGCCGTTCACACATTGGCAAAACAAATACGAATATTACATGAAAACTGTTACATATTGCACCTTTAAGAACACACAACTAGGGGGCCTGGGTATCTCAGCGAGTATTGATGCTGACTATCACCCCTGGAGTCGTGAGTTTGAATCCAGGGCGTGCTGAGTGACTCCAGTCAGGTCTCCTAAGCAACCAAATTGGTCCGGTTGCTAGGGAGGGTAGAGTCACATGAGGTAACCTCCTCGTGGTCGTGATTAGTGGTTCTCGCTCTCAATGGGGCGTGTGGTAAGTTGTGTGTGGATCGTGGAGAGTAGCATGAGCCTCCACATGCTGTGAGTCTCCGCGGTGTCATGCACAACGAGTCACGTGATAAGATGCACGGATTGATGGTCTCAGAAGCGGAGGCAACTGAGACTTGTCCTCCACCACCCAGATTGAGGTGAGTAACCGCGCCACCACGAGGACCTACTAAGTAGTGGGAATTGGGCATGAAAAGTTGGGAGAAAATAAAAAGAACACACAACTAGTGGCAGAACTAGTCGACAAATCCCTGTTATTTATAGACTGATATTTAAACAATACACTGATCATCTTGAATCATAAGAAGTGTAATCACCAGCTGTCAAGAAGCAGTGAGTGGTGACTAGATCTCATTAACATGTAAAAGTTAGAGATGACAGTTTTCCACTGTGTTAATTACTCAGTCGAGTTAAACAATCAAAATGTAATTTGAAGCTGGAAGCCTCCTAGTGTCTGACAACCAAAGAGAACACAGATGCCATTTACCAAACTCAACTTAATGGACTTAGAGATATATTTTAATGTCTCTTTGAATTACAGAAGATGACAATGGAGTTTGATAAACAGATCCATTTGTCATAACTCGTCAACAAACATACTTGCAAAAAAAGAAGCCACAAAGATAAAGCCCTGCTATACACCAGCAGTTATTTGACTATGAACTTTTACATCTACCAGTGTAAAATATGATCCTTCCCCCGAGTCACCTTGATATATGAGCAGTACGACTCAACACATTTAATGAGCCCATAAAAGGAGCGCTGATCTGGCCGTCGCTGATAATAATAGACTTAATGTGGTATCATCAACATAACTCTGACCTGCAGCTCGCCAATCAATCCTTACAGTCCTGAGCCGTGACCTGATGATGGGGTAATACAGCATACAAACGCTGGGAGGCCTCAATTCATGACTGATTTAGGAGCAGCTGGATGAAATAACCAATGCACACCTATTAAAACCAGAAGAACTACATCCTATAAAGCTGAAGTACAGGCCTCAATCCCTCAAACCCAGAGATGAACACGCTGCATCAAATGCTTGATTTAAAAGAATTTTCCAGGTTCAAAAGTTAAGCTCAATCGACAGCATTTTTGCCATAATGCTGATTACCACAAATAAAAATAAATAATAATAATAACGATTCCAACTCGTCTCTTGTTTACTTAATAAAAAGAAGCAAAAATGTGTGTTCCAGTGAGACACTTACAATGGAAGTCAATGGGGTCAATCTGTAAACATTAAAATACTCACTGTTTCAAAAGTATAGACACAAGACATAAACAATATGTGTGTTAACATGATTTTAGTGGGATAAAATCAGGGATTTACTAGCGTTACAGCATTTACCAGATTATCGGGTTAAGCTGCATTACATCATCATGACAATGAAGTTATAAAATTGTCTATACTTTCCACAGATGTGGTTAGTAAGTGATTTTATCACAGTAAAATCATGTTAACACACATATTGTTTACGTCTTGTGGCTATACTTTTGAAATAAAGTGGATAAAGTGCATAAAAAAAAAAAAGTGAGAATGGATGCAAAAACGTGTTAGAAGTGAACAGCCCCTAGAACAATTAAAATGAAAACTGCTGAAATACAACAACCAAGAATATCCCATTTCTATCAGTCTTCACTTCTAATAAACACTCTTTTGCTAAAAGAACAAAGCTGCAATCAATGGAGACATTTTCAATTTTCGGTCAAGCATCTTCTTCCCCATAATTTAGCTTAAGCCTTTTCCAGTTTTAAAGCTCAAAGAACCAGCTTTCTGTTTAAAATTAAGCATCATCAGTTTGTAGACAGTATATTACTATATGAGGGATAATATACAGACAGCCGGTTGTTACCGCAAAATAAATCCCGACAGGGGTATCAGCTCTTGTATCAGCCTGAAGGGGTTTACTTTGCAATAACAACCAGCTGACTGTGCATTATCCATCTTATTAACTACTAATCAAATAAATAAATACATGCACATAAAATACTGATTTGCATTTAAATTATGTAATTATGTGAGAAGAAATAAATCCACCTCTGGTTTGCATCAGAGTTCTGTTGATGTTTATTTGTAATTAATGACCAGCAGACTGCTCATTTTCCAGCTCATTAAAAGATTAATGGAAAATAAATAAAAAATGGGCATGAAACAAAGATTTGAGTTGAAATTATTTGATTATCTTACACGTAGAGATCTCGCAGTGATCCAGGAAACCTGGATGAGCGGTCTGATATGTGGATGCACAGTTGTTACTGAGAAATATCAGACCGCTAGATGGCGCCATTGACCAATCAGAATTGATTTTGAGTTTTAAACATACAGTATATATTAAGCATATCTGTCTAATATTGTGTAGGTCCCCCTCATACCGCCAAAACAGCACCAACAAATAACATTCTGAGATGATATTCTTCTCACCACAATTGTACAGAGTGGTTATATGAGTAACTGTTTTTTGTTTTTGGCACCATTCTGAGTAAATTCTAGAGACTGTTGTGTGTGAAAATCCCAGGAGATCAGCAGTTACAGAAATACTCAAACCAGCCCGTCTGACACCAACAATCATGCCACGCTCCAAATCACTGAGATCACATTTTTTCCCCATTCTGATGGTTGATGACCCGCATCTGCATGATTTTATGCACTGCACTGCTGCCACACGATTGGCTGATTGGATAAACACATGGATGATTGTTGGTGTCAGACGGGCTGGTTTGAGTATTTCTGGGATTTTCACACACAACAGTCTCTAGAATTTACTCCGAATGGTGCCAAAAACAATAAAACATCCAGTGAGCGACAGTTCTGTGGATGGAAACATCTTGTTGATGAGAGAGGTCAACAGAGAATGGCCAGACTGGTTTGAGCTGACAAAGTCTACGGTAACTCAGATAACCGCTTGTGATAAGGAGGAGGGCGTGGCCGGGCCGTGATGGAGCACGGCTGGCGCTGAATCAGCTGATCAGCGGGAGAGCGAGATAAGGGGCAACCGGAGACGCCGGTTCGAGAGAAAGAGACGCACGTGTGTTTGTGTTTGTTTATGTTTGTTTTAAGTTCATTTATATCATTAAAGTTTATGTTGACTGTTCAGCCAGTACCCGCCTCCTCCTTGCCCATCCTTTATCTGTTGCAGTGGTGCCGAAACCCGGGAGGGAGGATGGATGCACTGTCGCAGAGTCCTGGGGATGGAGGAGTTGCTGCCGAGAGCCGGAGGAACCACGGCTGTCTGACGAGAAGGGGAGGAGAAGTTCCATCCACCAGGGGCCGGAGGACTCGCTGCCATCTGCCAGGGGAGGACCAAGCTGGCATCAACCAGAGGGCGGAGGAGCGGTTGAGGACCAGGCGACAGCACGTCTGGGAGCTGGCAAGCAAGTTCTCGCTCTCTCTCCTCTCCCTCTCTCTCTGTGTCTCCTGCTTGCCCTTTCCCTCTCCCCACGCCTTCCCTCGTCTCTCCCCCCAGGTTCACAGGAGGCAGGGTGGACCACCGGCTGACAGAACGGCCGAAAGGGCAGTGTCTGCCACCCAGAGATGAGGGGGGAGTTAGTCAGACAGCTGGCACCCTGGCCTGAATCGGGCGGGGGAGGAGTGTGACGAGGAGGAGGGCGTGGCCGGGCCATAATGGAGCATGGCTGGTGCTGAATCAGCTGATCAGCGGGAAAGCGAGATAAGGGCCGGCCGGAGATGCCGGTTCAAGAGAGTGTGTCTGTATGTTTATGTTTTGTTGTGTTTTATCATTAAACGTTATGTTTACTGTTTAGACGGTTCCTGCCTCCTCCTTGCCCGTCCTTTATCTGTTACACCACTCTGTACAATTGTGGTGAGAAGAATATCATCTCTGAATGCTGTTCTGAGATGCGGGTTGGCGCTGTTTTGGTGGCACGAGCGGGACCTACACAATATTAGACAGGTGCTTTTAATGTTGTGGCTGATCGGTGTATTGTCATGTCATGAGTATGTATGTTTACTGGTGTTTTGAGGTCACAATGGTGAGAAACAGTTATCATGCACTCAAATTAAATATGTTTGACAACATTTTCCTGCTTCTGATTTTGCACAACTGATCTTTCCCCCGGCCGCATGTCAAGTGTGGCATCCGTGGGACATTAAACAGCCAATATCTCACTGTAACAACATTAGTAGTTCAGGGAAGGAGGCGGGAACCAGCGAACGTTCAAATATACTTTCATTATAAAATAAACACAAAATGAAAGTAAAGCGGCAGCCCCTCACGGACGACTGCCGCACAAACATAAACAAAACACAACGTAAATAGTCCAGGCCTGGTCCTCTCCCGTCCTTCACTATCGTCACTCCTCCTTTTATCCTCCCGGAGCTCCTCTGTGAGACACGAGGCCGGTGCGGCGCACGGGTGATGCTCATTAGCAATCGCGCCAGCGGCCTTGCTCCGTTCCCATGGCTCTCGGCCCCGCCCTGCTTGCCACACTCACATACTGTAACTCATGCAAAAAGGTGTTTCTCAGGTCTATTTATCTCGGTTTGTAACACATTTTCAGCAGTTTGGGAGTGATGCACTAAAATACGGGACAATTTCATTTTATGCAGGATTGTTGGCAACTCTAAGCCTCAGTCACAATTCACTTTTATTGTTCTGTATGTAAATGCATTGACAGTACATGGTGACTGAGACTAACATTCTGCTTGTGTTCCAGAGCACTGGCAGAAGAAAGTCATATATTGGTTTAGAACAACATGACTAAATGATGACAGTATTTTCTTTTATTTTTTATTTTTATTTTTTGGTGACCGTATCTCTTTAATGATGTGTGGGCTTGATATACAAGGATCGTGCTACAGTTTGAGAGGAAGCTATTATCATATGTGTGCTCTGCAATGTGATACTCCTCCTGCCATTCGGGACGCATCCTGCCTCAATGTATGGAGATAGATGATTAATTATTTTCTCTCTCTCTCTCTCTTAGGGATGGTGAGGGTCAGTGAGGGCCTCTCGTCCTGCCCGCTGTGGCTATATTTACTCCGTAAAAGCATCTCAGAGCATCATGATGGGATTCTGTTACTCAAATATGCATACACTGCTCGCTATGAGAGCTGCGGTCACGGGCCTTTTACCTGCATTCGTCTATGTTTGATCCAGCTTTCATGGATATCCTGTATAGAGCACATGTGCAGATGCTAAGACCAATGGCAGATTAGAGGTGAGGACCCTTAAAAAATCAATTTGTGGCAATGGACAGGACAATTTGGGTCTTCATCAGCCCCTAAAACCTGCAGGTCTCTAATTAGTGACCGCTAACATTAGCTATTGATCAAACAATAAAAAGAAACATTAATTCTAATCACACATACAGTAGCACAGATGTGGTAAAGAACGCATCAACAATGCATCAACAAACTCAAAGTGATTACTTGTGGGTAGTACAAATTATGCATGCATAAACAACAAACATGTAACAAAATATGATAATGATATCACATTTATATACACTGTATATATATGTGTGTGTGTAAATAAATACATATTTGAAATAATTTGTACATACACTGTAAATACTGAAGAAGTTGAAGCTGCTACAGCATCTATGCAGGGGTTTGATGAAACTTGCTTTATAAACCTAATGTTTTTTGATTTGTTGTTGTTGATTTTTATTTTTTACATAGTACAGTACTTTGAAAAGCTCTTAAAATGACAGCTGTGGTATTCTATTTAGATTTTATGTTTTAACTTTGTGAGTATTTTGTTAAAAATGAGTAGTTGACATGAAATGTTACACAGTGACAGTTGTTTATGCATTAACCTCCTGAGACCTGTGCGTGACTGCTGTGTACATTTTTTATTTCCCTTTTTTATTTGTAACTAGTAGCACCTAATAAACACTTTTTTTTAGAGCAAATAGTTTTCCTAAAAATGTATGTCCTCATATGGGCACAGCGGGACTGAGTTGTGACATTTTAAATAATAAAAACTCAGCTTTTTTTAATTAAATAGTTCATCATGTTTCCAGGAGTGTTGATTATTCATAGAGCTGAATACATAATTCTGATTTAAAGTAATGTCCAGCATCATCCAATCCATTATAAATTGTGAATCTATGTACTGATTATCATTGTCACATGTCTGTCAAACATGTTGAGTGATCCAAACATCATCTGCAGCCTGAAACTGAACTTTTGATCAGATTTTAGGAGTGAATGCACTTAACTGCATAGAGAGCTATAGGATGCTCCCTTGCACCCTATTTAGTGAATGACTTAACCTCCAGTGTGCTGTCTGTCTGCACTGGTCTCAGAACAGTTTGAAATGCACCTTATTTTCATCCTAACTCCAAATAAAGCCTCTGAAAGACACATTTTCAGCTTTTAGAACCCTGTGATTCTCAATGTGATAATGCACAGTAAATATACAGTTGACAGATTTGTTGTTGGAAAAAGCTATGACAAAGGGCAAGGAAGAGGTATAAATGTCACATGCCCGTTTTCAGCCATTCAGTGAAGCAACCTTCTTTTATCAGCAGTGTTAAACATGTTATAAATATGATGCTCAAACCTATTTATTAGTGCCTCATGTCATTTGGCGAGGCATATTACATGCATACTAGTCAGAAATGCAATAGAGTGAGATACATCTATTAAACAACATTGTCTGCTGTCCTCTAGTGGCTGCAAGTCAGACTCAACTGAGAATGATGATTTGTCTTTAGTGTAATCAAACAATCACATTGATTTGGAGTCTGTGAAGCCCATACAGTGCCTGTGATGATGCTACGAATAAACGGCCCTCGGGAGTTCTTTGCCTGAGCTTCTTCTGAAGGTTCCAATTACCTTTCGGCTGCTACAGAAGAGCCTCTGACACATTTCAACTTGAGCCGGATCGATTGTTGTGTATGCTGTAGAGGTTCTGCTAGATGATGTCTTTACTAGAAACATCACACGTACCTCGAAAGATATGATTCTTATTTTACAACAGAGCTGTAGAGATGACAAAAACACGCTGACAAAATAGGATTTTGCACTTTCTAAAGAAAATGTAAGTGTTGTTTGCCCATGCAAACCTCACTGCAACAATGTTATGGTGCTGAGGGTAGATGACAGGGTGTTGCTATGTGGTTGCTAAGATGTTCAGAGTTTTGTAATGCACTGCTATTCAGTAGTGTTGGTGATTCCTAGGGTGTTGCCAGTCAAAACAGACCACTCTCAAGATGTTCTGGTCTCTAGATATGGTTCGATCCCTCCTTCAATGTCAAAGTCTCTGGGATTTTTCCCCGGTTATATAGTCCTTTTATGTCCATAGCACAGTGACAAGTTACGCACCAATTAATGTGATATTGAGGGTTAAAGGTTTTTTTAAATCACCAACCCAAAGAGCAATAATAACTGTAACACTTACCTTAGCAACACCACTAAAAGGCAGCTGCAGTTACTATGTCTGCTGCATTCAAACTCCATATGGTTCACATGAACATGATACAATGAATGGTATGAGTGTGGGATTCTGGAGAGACCCTGCCACCCCGTCATCACTAGATGGCACTCACCACAAGGAAACTACAAACACATTAACGTGTAAATCAGAAAATCTGCAATGCATCACAAAAGCAAACATCATTAAATGTATTAGAAAAACAGAAAAAGTCACTCTAGATCTGCTAAGGGAAAGTTACTGTGCTAAACTGCACCCAGGTTTTATCATTTAGTCTTGTTTTGTTGTTTTCTCAGACTGTACTATAGACGGGCTGTTTCCAAAAACTCTGAATGAAGGCAAACTGACATGAAGTACATCATGCTACAGTCCATCTAGAACTATTTTAAACAGCATTTTTTAAGAACACTCAAGAAATGGTCACCAGTTACAGGACCATGACAGGGGTGTCAAAATCATTTTGGGTCCCGGGCCAGATTGGACTGAAGTTTATATTTATAAATTATATATACTGTGTGTGTGTGTGTGTGTGTATATATATATATATATATATATATATATATATATATATATATATATATATATATATATATATATATATACACACACAGTTGTGCTCAAAAGTTTGCATACCCTTGGAGAATTGGTAATATATGTACCATTTTTAAAGAAAACATGAGTGAGCAGGAAAAACACATTTCTTTTATTTCTTATGGGATTCATATTCAACTGTAGGTTATAACAGAATGGCACAATCATAAAACAAAACATGGCAACAAAGAAAAAAATGGAATGACCCCTGTTCAAAAGTCTGCATACCCTTAGTTCTTAATACTGTGTATTGCCCCCTTTAGCATCAATGACAGTGTGCAGTCTTTTGTAATAGTTGTCTATGAGGCCCCAAATTCTTGCAGGTGGTATAGCTGCCCATTCGTCTTGGCAAAATGCCTCCAGGTCATGCAAAGTCTTTGGTCATCTTGCGCGAACTGCACGTTTGAGATCTCCCCAGAGTGGCTCGATGATATTAAGGTCAGGAGACTGTGATGGCCACTCCAGAACCTTCACCTTTTTCTGCTGTAACCACTGGAGGGTCAACTTGGCCTTGTGCTTAGGGTCATTGTCATGCTGGAAAGTCCAAGAGCGTCCCATGCGCAGCTTTCATGCAGAAGAATGCAAATTGTCTGCCAGTATTTTCTGATATCATGCTGCATTCATTGCATGCTGCAATGTTGCATTTACAATGCGTGTAAACGCGAACTGCTCCGTGGAAATCAAGCAAACTATACTTAGAGCACCTCCTGAGATGTTCTGAGATCTTTTGTAGTGTTCTCATGGACGACACTGTTCTTGCAGTTGAAACTATTTTCAGATTACTGAAACAGCAGAAACAGTGAGCATGTTTCATGAGAAGAACTGCACTTATGCGCCTCTGAATACACGGCGAATCAACAGCTTTTCTTTCGTCTGTTCTTCAACATATTATCAAGTGTGTTTTCTTCAAATGCGACTCTTTGTGTCTGACATTTGGCGGGTTGGTGGGTGCTAATTTTAAACTCTGAATAAAAGGAAAAACACAGAATTTACTATTTTCATTAGCCAGAGGTTACATCACAAATACACACGCATGTAGTTGAAGGGAATCAAGCAATAATATTTACAAGAAAAAGAGAACTGCTCACTCTTTGGCTGGAGCTTTATCCTCAATAAACCATCTGAAACCGAATATAAACGCCAAGAAACTGAAACCTGCTTAAAATGAATAATAGTTCAATGGGACGGAAACATTGGAACAGTTATTACATCTAACATTTATCCTTGGACCTGTCCATGTTGTCATTATTTCTGTGAGAGATACTTCACTGTGGGAACATGTGGCCATGGAACTTGTGTCACCCTCAGACATGTGTGGCGTTCGCTAATACGCGTGACTCTGCGAGCGCTGAATGTCCCGCGCAATTATAAGAAATTCCACTGATGATGCAAGCTATAACATACATACAACACCACAAATATAAATGTTTATCTGTTCTGCTGTTGCTAATAAAATTATAGTATGAATACATCTTACCGAAGTTACAGGCTAAATCAACGTGAATGTTTTCAATCATTACTTATTTATTTTTTCCGCAAATCATCCCGCAGGCCGGAGCTGACTCCTTGGGCCATATGTTTGACACTCCTGACCTATGACATACCCTTATACAATCACATATGGGTGAGTCTTCAACTTAGGGCATTTTCATGTCGTAGAGGTTCATTTAAAAAAAAAAAAAAAAAAAACGTTCATTTTTGGTACTTTATAAATGTCTTTTATATATAGATTTGACTGTTTTAATCTTGTCCCAGACCCAGACTTTCAATATTAAACTATGAAAATTCATTATAAAAATTTTAATTATTACTACGATCATCTAAACAGAGAGTGAAATAAACATGAACCATTTCTATATTTATTGTGTGAAAATGATTTATATTAATGTTTCTAAAATGACGACTGTCCCACGGTTGAGGCATCATTTCCACCACACCAAACAATTTTGCCCCTTTGTCTAAAGTTAGTGTACTTGTTAATCAAGTGGATAAAAGTGTCAGTGAAGAGCATGCTTGAGATGAAATATGAGACAAAACAAAGAAAAATAAATATTAAAAAAAAAAATCACTTTTTAATTGGCCGTCATTTCCAATCAAGCTGTAATTGACAAATTATGCAAAAAGTGTGAAAATATGATTTAAATATATGTATTTAGGATACATGAACTGTCAGCTCTATAATTAGCCTTAGCAACACAAAGTGTGTCAAAAATGTAATTTCCATCAGTGTCATTTCCAGCACCGAATTCAATTAAACACAATACAGAATTTGAGATGCTGGGAATATTTATGACAAAACTGACATCTCCAGTGATGCATGAATACACACTGTTGGACATTGTTAGTAGACAAAATAAATCAACTAATGAGTGTGTGAGACTTTACTTTTTAGAAGTGTTAAAAGTGCCCAAAAACACCCATATATAAGAACAAAGCTCCACAGACCCATTACGCATCAACTACCCAAACTCAGTTCCAGCATCGCAAGTCTTTGGCATGTAAACCTGACATGTTTATTATCACTGGTCATCATTCCTATGATCACATCATCCCTGCTGAATAAAGCCCTAAGAATCTCATTCATCCAAGACAGTCGAGCACGCCCTCAGACAAATATGACTGAGGTCAAACACTCAGTCTGAGTCATCACTGACCCACAGGGGTTTGACCCTGATCATGAGTTACTGCTCGTGCACGTACATCCATGCAGAAGGTCAATGAGAGGGCAGGAAAATCAGGCCAGTTGTGCCTCCACACCCCAACTAAATCAAGCCTGCTCATCTGACACATGATGCTTCATGTCAATTCACTGACTCCTGAGCTGGAGATAGAACATGGACTGGAAGACAGCACACATTTAACCAGCAAATCACCTGACATGCACTAAACACACATGGACAACATCAAAGTCCCTTCAAGGCAAGTCAGGTCACTCTGCAATATCTAGTCATACAAGTACAACTCATTCTACTGTACTTTCAATGAGAGAAGATCCAAATCTCCAAAACTGTCGGTCAACATTATGGTCAAATCACATATTTCAAATCAGCAATCTTTAAAATGGTGATTGGCTCTTTTAACTATAAGGCGGGACTTCCATTCCTACAGCCACCTTATTTAGCGTTAAGATTTCTCCCATTCATATGTCCACAAATGGCCTTATAATGCCTCTGACAGTAATTACACACTCAGGAGAATCTCGCAACCCCACTTGCTAAAAAGTATTTTTTGAGCTACACTGCTGAAAGTCATGACATCAACCTTGACTCGTTCTTTTTTTATTTTTTTTATTTTTCTCTCCTTTTTGGAATGCCCAATTCCCAATGCGCTCTAAGTCCTCGTGGTGGCGTAGTGACTCGCCTCACTCCGGGTGGCGGAGGACGAATCTCAGTTGCCTCCGCCTCTGAGACCGTCAATCCACGCATCTTATCACGTGGCTTGTTGAGCGCGTTACCGTAGAGACGTAGCGCCTGTAGAGGCTTCACGCTATTCTCCACGGCATCCACGCACAAGTCACCACGTGCCCCACCGAGAGCGAGAACCACCCTAGCAACCGGGCCAATTTGGTTGCTTAGGAGAGACCTGGCTGGAGTCACTCAGCACACCCTGGATTCGAACTCACGACTCCAGGGGTGATAGTCAGCGTCTTTACTTGCTGAGCTACCCAGACCCCCAACCTCGACTCGTTCTGAAAATTTCAAAGAAAACACAGAACAGAGGGAAGAGATTTGCTGAAAGGGACCTTTATAAAGAGAACACTTGAAAAGGTTCAAAATTTAAACTCAATGTATGAACGTGACTTACAGGAGGCTTGATATACAGACCCAACAGATAACAAACACAGTGTCAAATCTGAGGTCAAACACCATGAAGAGAGGTGAAGGCCCCAGCACACTTACGGAGAAGTGGGTCTTCGTTCTTCATTCAGAGCCAAAAGTAAGTTCGAAACAGCTGAGGAACGGTATAATGTTTGCGAACATTCAGACACCGGCCACACCGCTGTGAGAGGCGTTTAGAGAAACGTTTAAATATGACTAGATGTAAAACATTCATTTTGAGAGTGCTCATGTTGAACGGGAATCAGCTGTCGGCCTTAAAGTAGGTGGAGCTCCAGGTCACATGATGACGTGGACCAAAGACGGTAAGAAGGTGATTAGCAGCCAGTAAGATGTTTTTGCAAAACGTTTGTGCTGGCGAGCAGTTACAAACCACAAAAACAAACTCAAAAACACTTAACTCGATGGTTAAAGGGATAGTTTAACCATAATTTTGTTATAATCTACTCACCCCCATGTTGATCCAAAACTGAATGAATTACTTTCTTCTTTAGAAAACTAAAAGTGAATTTTGAGGATTATCCTGCATATCTTTGCCATATATGAAAGTGAAAGGGGACCGGCACTGTCAAGCTCCAAAAAAAACACCACTGAAGTAGCACAACAGTCTTCAAGCTTTTTGTGAGGAACAGACCAAACTTTAAATCACTGTTCACTGATAATCTTCCGATCTGAATAAGCGAGTTCATCTTGAAAACTGGATCAATCCAATTCAAAAGCAAATCTTTTAGACTGTGAAATGGTTCAACCGATAAGGGTTAGAAACAAATCGTTCTAACCTTCTGTTCCACAGAAGAAAGAAATTTATGAGGACAACAAAAGGGAGAATAAATGAGATCATAGTTGTCATTTTCTCACTGCACTGAACTTCAATTCGGCTCTCGGATTCTCTCTGCAATCAGGACACGAAATTGCTTTGGATGAAAAATATCCGCTACAGTGAAACACACATAGCCATTTGTTCAAGGTATAACAAAACTGATGCAGGCATCAGCACTATCTCTTTTGAATGTTTATGTAGATTAATCATTTTAGCCCTTCTTCTACTGACAGCTGAATTACATCATAAAACCTGTGTCCAACAGTATCTGTTCTTTAATCATATTAGACAGCAATGGACCTAGTTTGTAGTTGTAGGTTATTTGTTCCCCAAACTAAGACACACCTGCATGCATCTAATAAAAGAATCTAAAAACAGAGGCTCATTTGTCTGTATTTATCAGGGCCGTAAATGAGAGCAGATGAACCGAGACATTATTAAATGAAAGGAAACATGACGTGACATAACAAACTGATTATGAAGGCAAATGTGTATTAATCGAATCATAGAAAACACATTGTTCCATCTTTAAAAATAAAAGTTCATGAACTGTGAAATAATAATAACTTAAGGTATAAAAATGCTAAAATAAAATACAAACACAAATAAAGTAAAGAATAAAGCCCTTAGAGGCTGACTTTATTTCATCCCGAAAACTATACGAGTTTGCATAGAAAAAGCGAATGTATTTTAGATAGGAAATAATTTCCTGTTGATAAAGTTTACTCGAATATGGTTCACTATACGGTTACTTGCAAGCATGAAGATAGTTTGGCATTTACAACAAATCATCTCTGAAGCTAAAATCAAATTACAACTTCCTCTGCTGTTATTTTCTCACAGATGATTTTTTTCACATTGAATGTCTAATAACTTTATGTCCTCAGGACACTCAGAAAGAGTCTGATATTTTTAAACTGTCCCCGATTTGACAAAACAGCTAGATTTAGTAACAAGCCAATCAGAGAGAACAATCAAGAGACACATTTGTCTGGTGCCATGAAACACACCAGCATAAAAACAGATTCAGACCTTTTAGAGATTTCTAAATCCTTGTGAACACATCTATATTTAGTCTATTTTTTTTAATTGATTTCATCTGTTGGTCACTGACACATTGGCCATCTGCTCATGTATAAGGACGCTGTGAGAAAATAAAAAAATTATGAATTGTACCGAGCCTGTCTTCGTTTGCTTTTACATCTGTCATTGTAACGCGGCACTCAAAGTCCAAACAATTTCCAGTTTTACTCTGTTGCTGCTGAACTTTCTCAGCATCTGGCAATGATTACAGGACAATCTGCATATACTGTAAGTCTGTCTTTGCAATTACAGGTCCAACTTCACATGTTTTTACCTCACTAATGATGTCTTTTAGTGTACAAAGCAACAAGAAATATTTAAAAACCGTCAACATTTACGATGAGATATTGAATGCTTTATATTTTATTTTCATTCATAAATATTTAACTTATTGTTTCAGAGCATCTTACAAATTTAAAGCTGAAGTGTGTAACTTTTGCTGTTACACATTCCCAGTTCAATATGCACAGACATCTATTAGCATCTGATGCTGTGGTGCTATGGGGCCTCAAAGTAATATTTCAACATACTCACAAACGGCCTGCATCTAACCGCAAAACATTTCGAAACAGTATAACACGGCGTTTGCTAAATGCATGTGACTTGGCCAGTTTGATACGCGCTCTAATGCACTGGTTCGAAACAAATGATTTATAAACTTTCAAAGCTTCATGAAGCAGTGTTTCGAAAGCGCCCATCACTACTGACCTCTGATCAGATTTCTGTAGTATGATACTACGACGTTCGCAAAATCATTTGCAGGAAATTAAAATGATATTTGTACTATATGCATACTGTACTATATATACAATGGGGTCCAAAATCTATCATCATGCAAGATTTTGAAAAAACAAAAACAAAGGAAGGTTATGGAGAAATATTTAAGATTATGCAACATTTATCAGTCTCTTTGCCTTGCTTAAAAAAAATGAACCCAAAAAACAAAAACAAAAATAGTTGTCCTTTTTTTTTTTCTTCTTCTTCTCCCAATCTGGAATCCCCAATTCCCAATGTGCTTTTTAAGTCCTCATGGTGGCGTAGTGACTCAATCCGGGTGACGGCGGACGAATCTCGGTTGCCTCCACGTCTGAGACCATCAATCTGTGCATCTTATCACGTGGCTTGTTGAGCGTGTTACCGCAGAGACGTAACACGTGTGGAGGCTTCACACTATTCTCCACGGCATCCACGCACAACTCACCACGCGCCCCACTGAGAGCGAGAACCACATTATAGCGACCACGAGGAGGTTAACCCAATGTGACTCTACCCTCCCTAGCTACCGGGCCAATTTGGTTGCTTAGGAGACCTGGCTGGAGTCACTCAGCACACCCTGGATTCAAACTAGCGACTCCAGTGGTGGTAGTCAGCGTAAATCCAGCGTAAATCTGTATTACAGTGAGGCACTTACAATGGAAGTTAATCTGTAAACATTAAAATACTCAACTTTTCATTTAAATTGCTATGCTATTAATAGTGGTTGTAAAAAAATAAAATAATCACAGAATTTTGGACCCCACTGTATGTGCACATGTCTACACGTAGTGACAAAGTGAGAAAGAAAAGGAGACCTAATGATTTTAACCTAATTAGAGAGAATTCCCTGATGAATCTGGCATACTGACACATTTCCTTGATTGCTTTTCCAAGGAAAACAGTTTCTTAATATTTGAGCCCTATGCACAAACAATTACAGAAGTGTCAAGGTCAGTTCTGCTATTGTTTTAAAGATCATGTTGGGCTTTCACCCGGTTTGACAGGGAAACTGATGGAGACTGAAGCAGATGTGGACCAACCCTGCTGAATAAAGAGAGGAGTTTCAGAAAAATGTTGCTCTCCAGAAGACATTTGTTTCTTTGAAGAATGAAGGGGTAACCTCTAACTGCTACAATGGGCAGATTGTTATTTTTGTCAGGAACTAATTCCTGGAACCACAGAAACTAGAGCATTTAAAGATGACATCATGTTCTTCACAATGAGCTGCACTGTTAACAAGCATCAAAAGCTTCAATTTTAAGACATCATTCCTACATTTTAATGCATAAATTACCAAATATCATAGGTCTCGCAGAAGTGGTCTTCAAAAAAAAAAAAAAAAAAAAAAAAAAAAGAATGGTTTGGTTTAGTTATGGTTCTGAAAAGACATGAGTAAATGATAACAGAATTTTAATTTTTGCATCAACTCTCCTTTTTACCCTATGTACTATGAAAGTATATACACATATTGAAACTAATGACTTGACCAAAGAAAAGACAGTGGTGAGATGTTAAAATTTTGACCTAAACCATCTACCGTCGTGTGTCCTGTGTGGTATGTGATCATTATCCTGTCGGCATCCGGCTTTAGTTCTGCTAAACTTGAGCGGACCAAACACTGAGCCTTGCGGCATTCCTCACATTCACACTGAATGACTGGATGATCAGTGTTCCCTTCAGCAGCTGCTCAGTCACTCGACCATTTTTCTTTTCTGAATTCTGCTGTATATTCTCATAGCCTGAACCACAGCACATGCTCAAATACTTCATTTATGGCTTGACCGCAAAGCACTGCCTTGTTTCACTCTTTCTCTCCTTCTCTTAAAGGAAGGGGCGATGGAAAGTACTGAGTGATCAATTATATGTGGCATTTTTTAACAGCACCATTCCATCTTTTTTATTTTGGAATTTTACAGCGAGCCCACAGATCATTAATGACTGCTGGTTGTTTTTGTTGTTGTGGTGGTGGTTTGGATGAGAAGTCAACACAGTTAACGGCGCGTTTTAAAAATGGCAAAGAGCGACAGTCATATTTCTGGTTTGACCTTGTCTGTATTGATCCTCCATTTGGGAAACGTGGTGTCAAACCGGTTTCCTGTGCTGGAGGGAGAGTTCTGGAAGTTTGTCTGGAGATGTTTAAATACTATTATAGGCTTAAATGGAAATCTCTTTTTCAAAGCTCTGCTTTTGAGAACTGTAAAGGTCTTAAAGGGATAGTTCTGCTAAAAATTTAAATCATGTTTTCATTTACTTACCCTCTTGTTATTCCAAACCTGTATGAATTGAGTTATTTTGCAGCATGTCCAAGCTGCTCTTTTGCACACAGCAACAGTGAATGGCAACTTGGGGCTGTCAAGCTCCAAATATTAAAAAAGCAGCGCAAATCATAAAATTGGTCTCTATGACTTGTGTTATATATTGTATTCCCAGTCTTCTATAGACATACAATTGCATTGTGCGAAGACTGAAATTTAAGTTGTTATTTGCTGAAAATCTTCCCCTCCGCCATACTTTTTTGTTGATTCTCAATCATGTTTGTGTACTTTCAAACTCTGCCACCTCAAAACGCATCAAGACAAGTTTGGCATCATTTTTATTTATTTTTTCCTATTTTTTCTCTCTCAAAAACCTACCGTATGGTTTCAGAATACTTGCAATATAACGCAAGATTTGTATGGAATACTTTGATGAAAATTCAATAGTATTTTTGAGCCTGACAGCCTCAGTTCACATTTACTTTTGTTGTACGGAAAAGCCTGCTAAGCATCTCATTTTGTGTTCCACTGAGAAAAGAAAGTCATACTTGTTTGGAACGACATAATAGTGAATAAATGATGACAGAATTGTAATTTTAGGGTGAAGTATAACTTTAAAACAACTTAATGTCTTCCTTTTAGAGCTATTTTGACCTTGTTTACAACAAAACAACATCTAAACAAGTTTAATTGGCTGATAAAGTGGGCTAATGGTCTGAATATCAAAATCAATTACTAGAACAATGCAAAAAGGAAGCGCTATTCTCCAGAATGCCACCATCTCGTGTTAAAATCAATGATGCCGAGGTCAAACTCACCTGTGCCCAGTAAACCTCTGACCACTATTTCTAGATTGTTGTACATATGAGGCCAATTCCAGTCACTTTTGTGTCCCGTTCGGTTGGTTTACTTGGCCATCATCCCATAAACATCAGTGTTGTTTTACGGTCTCTCACTGATACTCTCTCTGTTCACTGGTGTGCTGTTGAGCACCAGAGTATGTGTGCGAAGCACATTCACTTCTTCCTCATTGAAAGTCTTCTCCAAACACAGCCAATCACAACGCAGCCACATTCAATCTCCCATTTGAAGCAACAAGGCATCATGGAATGAGTGCAGGGCCATTTCTAGGCATTGGCGAACTAGGCTATTGCCTTGGGCGCTACCTTCTGGGAAGGGGAAAGCTTTTGGAATTGGTTTGTTTGGACTCAAACCCAAGATTTGATGTCAGAGTTTGACTCATTTGACTGGCAAGCAAGTTCTTTCCAAACTTGTTTGTGCATCAGCAAACCGCACCTGTTTGAAAAGGAGGTCTGGAATGTGGTTTAGGTGAACTCTGGTAAACCACCAACAGTTCAGACCCAAAATACACTTTTAAAAATAATAGGTGCCAGTTAGAACCAAAAAGGTGATGCCACACATGAACCACTTTTGGTTCCCCAAAGAAAGTAAGATCATTGTTGTTGCCTTCTTTCCCGATTGCAATAAATTATGTTAATATTGCTTTTGAATCTCCATAAAATGTGTTATTTCTCAATAAAACAGTTTAACACCGTTTAACACTCATTAGTTCATTCATTCTCTTTATAGTGAATGCTACAGGGAATGAATACGGAGCGTTTTCAGACTGTTGTGATGGGAACTAACCAGCTTCATATGGTTAATCGACAATAAAGCTCAAACTTAACTCAAATGTGCAAAACAAAAAAAAAAACAAAAAAATGTTTTATATATATATATATATATATATATATATATATATATATATATATAATAATATATATATATATATATATATAATAATAATAATAATAATAATAATAATATATATATATATATATATATAAACAAATCATCATTTAAATATGTTCCTGAATATTGATGATAAAATGTTACACATCATTGCAAACCTTCTTAGCTTTCAAATGACACCAAGATCACACTTGTAGTCCATTCAGAGGCCGAGATATTCCACAAAACATGGGAAAAAGAGGCTTCCTAAAAAAGACTGGATGTCTATGGCAGAGTCACAAACCACATGGGGTGGCCTCTGCTTTTCAGATCTGTTTGTTGTGATAGAAAGAGACAAAAAAAAAGAAATAAATAAAAAAAAAAAAAAAAATATTATAGTGTTTGCTGCCATCTAGTGGAATGATCTACAACTAAAAGTAGGGAGATTGTGCAAACAGAGCATTTATTTCAGGATTTTTTAAGCTGCATTGGGCCGTCCCCTGCCTTACAGATCAATACACTGGAATAGAAGGTGATAGAGAAAAAAAAATTCTAATGTTAGCTGGCACCTAGACAAATAATTTAAGACCAAAAGTAAAGAGAGAGAGCAAACATAGCCTGTATTATGAGCTTTTGAAATTGAACACAAAAAAGGGTCAATTTGACCCTGAAGGACAATGTAGGGACTTTTTTTTTTTGTAGCTTGTGTATACATGAAATTAAAATAAAAACAAATAACATTGCCAGGTTCAGATCACCTCTACGGAAGATGTCATGAAATTTCAGGCCGAAAACTTAAAAGTTTAGTTGATGTAAATCGGTGTCACAAATTCAAAAGGGTCAAACTGATCCATAAGTCCAAGGAAAGGGTTAACACCCAATATTAACTACACGTAAATGTACCGTGCACTGTGAACATGCTTAAACATTACAAAACATTGCATCTTTCAGTTCATCCTTTTAAAAGCGCCACAGCTAAAAATATTAAACTCACTAGTTGGATGACTAAATAGAACGATCTGTCCCATTTGTAGGATGTGTAACTTTATGTGACTTCTGTCAGTATGTTTTCCATCCATCGTCTTCAGTCAGTCATTCAAATGCTCCCACAATTCTGATTTAAAGTCGCTTTATCGCTGGACAGAGTCTGGTAGATCTAATTCCTCTGTCATGTTTTAGAGTTTGTGTTTAAGCTCCAGTTTCACGTGAATTGAAAGTTCACATTCAGTCCGCAACACCTGGTAAAGCTCCACGCGGCTGCCGTCCATAACCATGGTAACAGCTGCTCTAGCCATCCAGGCACAAGCAAAAGAGACTGAAAAAACTCTTATATTATATATTTACATATTATATACATACTATTTTTGCCACATGTAAATAAAACATTTAATGGTTTTTAACTGTAGATTCTAAATTCTTGCGGTTAATAGTAAACCGTATAATCATGGCATCCCTACATGTAACATATCTATCTGTACCACATTACGTCTTTGTATAATATTCATATCTATAATGCATATCATGTAATCAGGGTTTGAAATTAACACCCACCAACCTGCCAAATGCGGGTAAAAACTGGTAGCGGCGGGTAACTCCGTCACTCTTACCAGCCACTTTGGTGGGTGCATTGAAAATTCTATGAATGTCAGACAAATGAATTAAAAACAGTGGACATGCACACCAGTGGACATGTTCAGTCAGCGTGCTTCAGAGCAAAACATCTGTGATTCAGCAGCCATAGCCAGCAGCTATATCACCCTGTAGCTCAACACCGGTTGCCCACTGAAGATAAGCAGGGCTGAGCCTGGTCAGTACCTGGATGGGAGACCTCCTGGGAAAACTAAGTATTAGGGAGGCCAGCAGGGGGTGCTCATCCTGTGGTCTGTGTGGGTCCTAATGCCCCAGTGTAGTGATGGGGGAACACTATACTGTAAAAAGGCACTGTCCATCGGATGAGACGTTAGACCGAGGTCCTGACTCTCTGTGGTCCTTAAAAATCCCAGGGCACTTCTTGTAAAGAGTAAGAGTGAAACCCTGGTGTCCTGGACAAATTTGCCCATTGGCCCTTCTCAATCATGGCCTCCTAATAATCCCTCTCCATTAATTGGCTCTATAACTCTTCTCTCTCCTCCACCAACAGCTGGTGTGTGGTGAGTGAACTGGTGCACTATGGCTGCCGTCACATCATCCAGGTGGATGCAGCACACTGGTGGTGGTTGAGGAGATTCCTCTGTTCATGTATGTAAAGTGCTTTGAGTGTAGTGTCTGAAAAGCACAATATATATGTAACATTCATTCATTCAGTTGGGATTTACTCGATATCAGGGCAGTTGGCGGAGACCATAGAACTTGTGAGACCCATTTGAATTCTACAGAGAACATTCTAGTATAAATACTAGAGGAAATCAAACCCCTCAAACTGCTGCACATACATTATAAACAGCACTGACAAAGTAAAAGGGAAACAAATAATACACATGATCATCGTTACTAAAATGTTTTGGTATTTGGTAATGTTTTAGTCATTTTTTTTTTTCTGCTCTAACTGGTAACTTGTATAGATTCATAATTAATCTATTAAAGTAAATATATTAGACTTTGTTTTTATTACAACTGTAAAAGATGTAGTTAAAGGTTTCTAAATGTTAGCGGTTTTATTTGTTTAAAAAAACAAAAAAAACAAATTATAACAAATACCATAGTACATTTTTTAGAAAAGTCTATCTACATTAGCCTACATTATTTTATCACTTTTTGCGAGGCAGGGGATTTTTGCTAGTGAAAATGTTGAGTGGCTAGTGACCTTGTAAACTACTAGCCACAGTGGCCGGTGAGCCAAAAAGTTAATTTCAAACCCTGCATGTAATGCATTTTTGTTAAAAGCCACAGACAAAAGCCAAACCTCCTTGGTCCTGATGATGCATCTGTGACTCTAGTCCTTAAGTCTGTTCTGTCTAAATTAGGAATGTTCAGTAAAAACTTTTAATATTTTCCCATTATATTTTGAAAATAATTATGAAACGTTCAAAAATAATCGAATCGTCACCAAATAAGGAATCGTTATCGAGTCAAAAGTCAGAGTAAATCATTACACCCTTAGTATACAGTGTATATATATATATATATATATATATATATATATATATATATATATATATATATATATACACACACACACACACCGATTAGCCACAACAGTAAAACCACCTGCCTAATACTGCGCAGGTCCCCCTCGTGCTGCCAAATCAGCACCAACCCGCATCTCAGAGATTATATTCTTCTCACCACAATTGTACAGAGCAGTTATCTGAGTTACCGTAGACTTTATCAGTTCAAACCAGTCTGGCCATTCTCTGCTGACCTCTCTCATCAACAAGATATTTCCGGGGCCTGGGTATCTCAGCGAGTATTGACGCTGACTACCACACCTGGAGTTGCGAGTTCGAATCCAGGGCATGCTGAGTGACTCCAGCCAGGTCTCCTAAGCAACCAAATTGGCCCGGTTGCTAAGGAGGGTAGGCTATAATGTGGTTCTTGCTCTCGGTGGGGCGTGTGGCGAGTTGTGCATGGATGCCGCAGAGAATAGCGTGAAGCTTCCACACGTGCTACGTCTCCACGGTAACGTGCTTAACAAGCCACATGATAAGATGCGCAGATTGACGGTCTCAGACGCGGAGGCAACTGAGATTCGTCTACAACCACCTGGATTGAGGCGAGTCACTACGCCACCACAAGGACTTAGAGTGCATTGGGAATTGGGCATTACAAATTGGGGAGAAAAAAACAAAAAACGCATCGCCCCTCATTTCACCTCAAAATTGCAGCAATCCGTGCAATAAACCACATACGTTTTCATGAGATCAGGCTGAGAACTTCTGTATACATTTTTAAAGGGGGAAGAAAAGAGGCGATAAGGTTTATGGAATTGCATATGGAACTGGTTAAAACGGCTGTAAAGAGAGGGCTTCAGTCCATTAAGATTGCAAATGTTTCTTGTAAGAGAGATTAGGTAAGCCAGATTGGCTTCCAACACTCTTTGTGCATGCAACCCTTTACAATAAAGCAAAGTTATGAAAAAATAAACAAGCACAATAAACTTTTAGCAGAAAAAAACAAAAAAAAAAGGCTTTTCTTCTGGGAAAACAGACCAAAATTATAAATGACTCATCTTGCACTCAGGGGCATACACAAATGTTTGTCCAATTAAACACTCTCTAGACTAAGAATGTCCCACCGTCCCCTTGTGACTGACACAGTTCATGGCAGTTAGGTAAACTAAAGTCTGCTGACTACTAAAAAAGAAGAGAAGAGTCCTTTGATATGTCCCGCACTAACGTTCTGTTTCAATAGGAAATATGTGAACACAAGAAATAAAACTTCAACACGTCATGTCATTTCATGGGGTCGTATGAGCCGTCTAATAATAGAACAGATATCAGTCCAGTCATGGTTTTTATTAATATCGCTGTATTGTCTTGGTCCAGTCTTGGCTGGATTGTATCATCTCAATATTGATCTGTCACTTAGTCCAGTATTTGCCTTGGTGCATATTGTTAGCTCTGAGTGAGTAAAATTATTCCATTTCAAATAACAGCAGGTTAGCAACAGGCATCACAAAACCCTAACCACATGTCAAAATGCCTCAACTTACAAGTAACAGCAGACCTGCCATTAAAATGCTTATAAAGAGGTGTATGTGTGCTTTAAATGTCTTGAAGTCAACTGGCTCTCAAATGAGCAAATCTGCCACTTTATGCACTTAAATATGGTTGCAACACCTGGCAGCTGCCCACAACACCATAGCATCATAGTGGCAACTTTTGTACCAGCGAGGACTCCTCAAACTTAAATGAAATGACAGGGTAATCAAAAAACACTTCAATGGCAGTGGGTTTATTTTGCCTTCTTATCATGTGGTATTTCAAGCATCCACTTTATGACTGAGGGCAAGAGTAAATGTTTGGCACTTTATTACAGTCTGTGGAAAATTCTTTGCTTTTTAAAGTATTATTAGCTTTCTTCTACAATGCTTGCATGACACAATTAAGCAAATTAATCAACTGAAACAACAGTAAATCAGTATGCTATGTAATATACTTTAATATTAAGCTTCCCTACCGCAACATCTTACCAGCTTCACCATAAGTTTTCATGCTTTCACGAATCCATTAGTTGTTCACCTCGCGCATCACCAGATGGCAAAATGATGATTGTCTTGAGGTCAAAGTTCACAGCAAGTCTTTGTACAGAAAACAACCTCTTTTAGCGACACAGCAATTATAAAAGAACATTTATGACTAAATCATCATACCCCAAAGCCTCAGACACAAACACATTTACAATGAATCAGCAATCTTGGCAGTGGAATTCAATAAAAGAATCAATACATATCCATAGACTGTTTTAATGGGCCACACTTGCTGCACTGTGCTTGAATACATATCAAACTGAATATGTTTATGTAATGTGCTTCACTCTCGGTGGAGCGCGTGGTGAGTTGTGTGTGGATGCCGCGGAGAATAGCGTGAAGCCTCCACACTACGTCTCCGTGGTATCACACTCAACAAACCACGTGATAAGATGCGTGGATTGACGGTCTCAGATGCGGAGGCAACTGAGATTCGTCCTCCGCCACCCGGATTGAGGCGAGTCACTACGCCACCACGAGGACTTAGAGCGCATTGGGAATTGGGCATTCCAAACTAGGGAGAAAAATGGAGGGGAAAAAAAGGACAAAAATCTGTGTTCCAATGAGGCACTTACAATGGAAGTCAATGGGGTCATGTATGTATTATTATAAACTCATATTATTATAAACTCATGTATTATTTGAGCTGTAAAGTTACAGTCATTGTAGGGTTTGAGGGTTTGCTGACATCACATCATCATGGCAATTCAGTTGTAAAATTGTCTATAACTTTACATGGATGTGGTTAGTAAGTGATTTCATCACACTAAAATCATGTTAACACACATATTGTTTATGTCTTGTGTAAGGAGCACCAATATGGAATTTTGTTAGACCTCCAAACATTACTTTTGCAAATAGAAAAGATTAGGATAGAAGAACAGGGAGCCCTGCAACAGATGTCATGGCCCCCACAAAGCCCCCCACTGAACATCGTGTCAGTCTGAGATTACATATAGAGACAGAAGCAATCGAGACAGCTGAAATAGATAGAAGAACAGGGAGCCCTGCAACAGATGTCATGCCCCCACAGAGCCCCCCACTGAACATCGAGTCAGTCTGAGATTACATAAAGAGACAGAAGCAATCGAGACAGCTGAAATAGATAGAAGAACAGGGAGCCCTGCAACAGATGTCATGCCCCCACAGAGCCCCCCACTGAACATCGTGTCAGTCTGAGATTATATAAAGAGACAGAAGCAATCGAGACAGCTGAAATAGATAGAAGAACAGGGAGCCCTGCAACAGATGTCATACCCCCACAAAGCCCCCCACTGAACATCGTGTCAGTCTGAGATTATATAAAGAGACAGAAGCAATCGAGACAGCTGAAATAGATAGAAGAACAGGGAGCCCTGCAACAGATGTCATGCCCCCACAGAGCCCCCCACTGAACATCGTGTCAGTCTGAGATTACATAAAGAGACAGAAGCAATTGAGACAGATGAAACAGATAGAAGAACAGGGAGCCCTGCAACAGATGTCATGGCCCCCACAGAGCCCCCCACTGAACATCGTGTCAGTCTGAGATTACATAAAGAGACAGAAGCAATCGAGAGAGCTGAAATAGATAGAAGAACAGGGAGCCCTGCAACAGATGTCATGGCCCCCACAGAGCCCCCACTGAACATCGTGTCAGTCTGAGATTACATAAAGAGACAGAAGCAATCGAGACAGATGAAACAGATAGAAGAACAGGGAGCCCTGCAACAGATGTCATGGCCCCCACAGAGCCCCCCACTGAACATCGTGTCAGTCTGAGATTACATAAAGATACAGAAGCAATCGAGACAGCCGAAATAGATAGAAGAACAGGGAGCCCTGCAACAGATGTCATGGCCCCCACAGAGCCCCCCACTGAACATCGAGTCAGTCTGAGATTACATATAGAGACAGAAGCAATCGAGACAGCTGAAATAGATAGAAGAACTGTGGTGAATTCTCCAAGAAGCTTGAACATCCTAGAAAAACTGTGTCCAGGTGTATCTAGGAGAATTGGGGCTGTTTTAAAGGCAAAGGTGGTCACATCAAATATTGATTTAGCTTTTTTATGTTTACTGGACTTTGTATGATGTTAATTGATAAATGAAAACTGTTTATGTCATTATGTTTGAAGACATCCTCACTATGCAACATTTTGTGCCTAAAACCTTTGCACAGTACTGTATGTTGATTTAAATGAGAAATAAATCACAATACATTTGCATAAATTGTACGTTCATTTATATGAGTGTTTACAGTAATCTTGATGAATCGCTCACAGAGAGATAATAATGAACTTCTAACAGCTGTAATAATGCAATCAAACAAAATGAGGTGATAAACTGCATGCAACGAATATTAAACACACAAAACAAACCCTAATCTCTGTATTCATGGTGTAATAACTGCGAGTGCAGCAGTGATTTATGTGCGTTATGTACAGTGTGTGCGCACACGTCTCATTCACAGACACTTATTACAGTGCTCATCTTTAACAGTTCCACTGTATAACTTATGAAATGTGAACACAACAATCATAATGGTAATAGGTTACATCATACAGATCGAATAGTCATAAGTCATACCGTTAGAAAAGTTTTGTAAAATACGACGAGCGCATTCATCTCACTCACAAACCCCATTCACTTCCATTTTCCATTGCATTATATTTTTTTTGCTTTTCTTAAAAAAAGTAAAAGCCAAAGTGGGAACACAAACTTTGCGATTAGTCAAGTCATTTTACCAACCAAGTATTTCTAGAGTTCTTCTTTGTATTAGGGTATTTGAGCTTTGATATGCCACCTGGTGTATTTTTATTTTTTTCAAACTGTGATTGTTCAACAAATTTAAAGAGGGGGGTCTGGGTAGCTCAACGAGTAAAGACGTTGACTATCACACCTGGAGTCGCGAGTTTGAACTCCAGTCAGGCTTCCTAAGCAACCAAATTGGCCCGGTTGCTAGGGAGGGTAGAGTCACATGGGGTAACCTCCTCGTGGTCACTATAATGTGGTTCTCGCTCTCGGTGGGGCGCGTGGTGAGTTGTGCATGGATGCCGCGGAGAATAGCGTTCCACACATGTAATAGAGAAGGTTGCCTAATAATCTCAGGTGAGTGTCACGGGAAGATACTAACTAATAACAACAAAGCCTGATGGGATTTTTCCCTGCAATGTACTGTAACTAATCGTGCAGAGACTCATTAGCTGAAGTCATAAAACAAAGTCTCACAACTTACTTTCTTCCATCAAACACAAAATCAGATGCTAGGCAGAATGATGAAAGATGCAATGAATGTGACATCTCCTTTAGTGTGCCACTGAAGAAAGTCCTGCTCTTTTGGAACGTCATGAGGGTGAATAAATGATGGGAGAATTTTCCATTTTGGTGAACCCTCCCTTTAATAAAAACATGTCTGTATGAATGACAAGGCCAGGCATGTCTTGGAAAACTCATATATTTGTGATCATTCAATCTGTCGCTATGTCCGGTAATGTAATACATGGGAACCTCAAGAATGAATTAAGTGTGAATGAGAAAGAAATGACCCAGGACTACCAGCTCTGCCGAGATCAAGAGGCAATCAAAAAGATTTCTGCCGCCTACTGACACGCTAATGACTGCACTAAAGCCATGTCAAATATGGTTTACATGAGGATGACAGATGCGGCTGCCAAACAAATCACCTTCAGCTACATTCTTAAGATCTCACAGGCCTTCTGGAACAGCAGGGAAATATCCAAACACTACTGTAACGCACTTTTAGGAGGTAAATCTGAGGAAAAACAGGAAAAACACATGAGCTATGCCTTCAGGAGACGACTTTATGAAGCTGCCTATCAGATAAGTGAAATACTATCGTACATTACTGTGCATTCCCAAACGCCTCTTATTGTTTTACATTAAAGCTATATTATGTAACTTTTGGCCCTCTAGCGGTTGAAGAATAGAACTGCAAGTTACTTACGGGGGAACATTATTTTGGTAGTTATGTCATTTGGGCTTTGGCTCTGCTCTCCTGCACGGATTAATCTGATGGTTTGAATACCACTTGT
>NC_059369.1:46447500-46455000 GCF_019703515.2 Myxocyprinus asiaticus
CATAGTTACCTTTTGCTTTTGTGCTTTTGAAGCGAGTGCTGGCAGAGAGGCAGAGAGGGCTGGATATGCCTCGCCAATAAGCTCCCTTTGTGTGCAGTTAACTGGTTTCATTCAGGTAGTGAGGATGACCCTACAGGGCCCCATTCACCAGCACATGGAGCTCACATACACGGCTCGACAGGTCAAATTTTTCAGATTCAATTCAGATATTTTGTACAGGTGGGAAAAGTGTTGCTATTGAAAAGCTTATGACTGCGTGAGGGGGCTTTGAGCATGTGAATGTTTTTGTTATCTCAAACTAAAAAGACCAACATTGACCCTGTTTCCACCTGGTATTAAGATGTGTTTTGGTGATCCGATCACATGTGGCCAGCATACAGGTCTAAACAGGGTCTAAAACATTTTGTGATCAGATCAAATGTGGTCAAAAACACTTATGACCGCATCACATTTAAGGTGTAAACACTAATCCGTCCTGTATTTGTCCCGGCAGCAGCGAAGCTCCACCCATCACCTGTCAATCAACCACTGTGCTAAAACAAGAGTTTGCCGGTTATGAGCGGCTCTAAAAGGAAAAACCGTCCGATTGGAAAATGTAAAAAAGCAGATACAAACACAAACACGAGAACTTCAGGGATCTTCTTCATTGTGTCCGATATCAACATGAAGCGACACTTGAGAAGCACGAACATCTGCAGCTCAGTTAATACAGGTAATCCACTAAAATAATGGACAATTCTGCTCCATGTTGTGGGTTTTTTGCGCTCTCTCTTTTCTGACCTTGTTGCGGTTTATTATCATGCAGTAACACACTGACAGTGATTGATGCATGTCATCATGAAACAGAGTCCCTCCAAATCCAAACAAGAGTTCACAGGAGACGTATTTAAGCGACCAGGCGTAAACAGCGATGTGTCTCACCTCACCACATGTGATCGGATCACCCGACACGCATTTTAATACCAGGTGGAAATGGGGTCATTGTCTCATGACAACTCGTAAGAATTTGAACAAGATGGTGAAATCGATATATTATACTAATAGACAGCTTTTATCTCATATTTTCAGGCTCATAAGCTGTAGTTTACTATAGTTTTAAATGATAAACCGCATTTCTGCTTAAGCTCTATAGTGCAAACATTTTAAACTGGTAAATCTCATGGAAATATTTGTATACTCCAATTCATATAAAAGCACACTAGACTAATAATACATGCTTATTCTGTGCATTATGCACTTTTGGTGTCAAATCACATTCATGTTATTCATCAACAGTGTGCTGTCACTTTATTGCACTTGAGCAGTGCTGAAAAAATAGACTCCGAAACCCCCGCTGCACTGCAGCTCACACGACGCTCTGACACGCTGCTGACGCTTCCGATGTGAAATGGGGCTAGATAAACAGCGAGGAGCCGGCCGCTGACTTCCAAGACAACAATGTCTATAGCATCTGGCTTTACAGTACGGCAAACATGAGAATAATTTGGCTTAGCTTAATGAAACAAGCATGCGGTAGCTCAGTGCTAAAAGACGCTGGCTACCACCCCAGGAGTTCGCTAGTTCAAATCCCAGGGTGTGCTGAGTGACTCCAGCCAGGTCTCCTAAGCAACCAAATTGGCCCGGTTGCTAGGGAGGGTAGAGTCACATGGGGTAACCTCCTCGTAGTCGCTATAATGTGGTTCGTTCTCGGTGGGGCGCGTGGTGAGTTGAGCGTGGATGCCGCGGTGGATGGCGTGAAGCCTCTACACGTGCTACGTCTCTACAGTAATGCACTCAACAAGCCACGTGATAAAATGTGCGGATTGACGGTCTCAGACGCGGAGGCAACTGAGATTCGTCCTCTGCCACCCGGATTGAGGCGAGTCACTACACCACCACGAGGACTTGGAGCGCATTGGGAATTGGGCATTCCAAATTGGGTGAAAAAAGGGAAAAATCCCCCCCCCCATTTATGAATCAATAAATAAATTAAACAAGATCATGCCTTCACATAGAACCTGAAAACCCGTTTGTTTGTTTTTTTGGCTGGAGACCCAATTGATACAACAAGAAATCCCCAAAACAATATCAGCTCAAACAATAAGTTGGCAGCAGCATTTTACAGTGTGACACATCCAAGGATAAAGTCTATGGCATCTGGCTTCAGTCAGTCAAACACTGATATTGTCTGTGACACCATCATATGTGCCCTCACACACACTCATGTCACATGGCTTTGGCCTCCATATTCAGAGCAGAAGCAGAAGGATGGAAGCATTGGTGCATTTGGCTCTTAGTTTTCACAGGTCATTCTCTCTAATGATGATCTCATTCCAACTCCACAAACCATCAGCCAGTAGAACGTGCGGTTGAATTTAATGATGCAATGGGACAAAAGGCCACTCAGAGACACTTCAGTCTCACTTCAGTGTGATCAGAAGAACACATATGTTCTGAATTACAGGCGTGTTCAATAGGTGTCAAATGTACCGGGAGCCTGATGGAATATAATTGTCATAACTTTGCATTAACAAAAAGCAATGTCAGCTGACGTGATCTGGCTGCAACAATATGAGAAATATGTCAGTCCTTATCAGTTTCTCAGCACATTGGAGAAAACTTTACAGACAGTTCAATAATGTATTGTGTTTCACATCTTTCACTAAACAGATTAAAGGTGCAGTACCTTGGACTACCCCGGACTAAAGCTATAATAACAGCGAAATAGCACATTGTTTTTATTCAGTACAGTTGTATGTATGGTAGCAATAATATAGCAGTGATATTTGGCTGAACTCGTGGTGAAGCGCTCAGACTATGAGCACAGGCCAGGGGCTGTTCAATTAGACACATTACCAAACTGAACATCTTTCCTGACAAAGCGTTTAAAAAACGAATTGCTTAATCTGAGAAAAGCTTATAAGAGAGCAATACGTAAGGGCCAAAGTACCTCCACCTACTGTAAGGGTCAGTTCAAACAGAACACTTTTGCAACCATCCATTTGTTTTTCTATGTAAACTGCGCTAGGTGAATGTCTTAGTTTCGTTTTGTTTTTATTAGCATTTCGTGCAGGAGCGCTGTTTTTTAGATGCTGTGTCTAATTAAAAATAACTTTAAAAAGCATCTTGAGACAGCTGCTTTCTGTTAAACTGTATCTGTTGCGCTGTGTCTATCCTTTTTAAGGGCAATAATCCGATCGATCTGAAGGCACTGTCAGTGCTTGGCACACATCCAAAATTTGAATGCACAGTTTTAGCATTCGAATGTGCATTATTTTCTTACATTTTAAGAATATTCAAATTTAAAATTGTAATTTGACAGCCCTAATGCTGATATCTGGCTTGAGGAAGCAATTGGCCTTTTTCACTGCAAAAAGCCCTTTCAGGTGTTGAACTGCGCTTGAGGCATAGTCCACATCCATAACAGTTGGCGCCCGATCTACAGCTGCCGTTCAAGTTTTTATGTGTGATTTGATTTGACGGGAGTCACAAGACTCTCCCTAGCCAATCACGTTGATGAATACAAATTAAATCAGGACAAGGAAGTAGTGAACACAGAAGGAGGGAAAACAGCGCAGTAAAAGTAGTTACAGCACTTAAAATGTACAAGTAAAAGTATACCATTTTTAAACTACTTAAAGTACAATTCCTGGGAAAAACTACTTGATTACAGTAACGTGAGTATTTGTAATTTGTTACTTTACAACCCTGCATTTAGACAAGAATATCATAGAGACTAGGGCTGTACGATTATGTCATAATTGACGATTATTTCTCTTGATATTTTAATTAAAATGTATTTCAATTAATAAAATTTACATCAAAATACTTATTTTGGTCGGATCAACTGCATGCAGAACTCTTTATGTGGGCTACACATCCACAAGAAGCTGATAACTATTTCTGAATTAGGGTACAACAGGGGTGACAAATGTATCAAGATTTATTATTTTTATTGAATATTGATGGAGCAACATAATTTGTGTGAAAAGAAATAACAGAAGTAATTTTTTTTTTTTTTTATTAGGACAATACAACCCAATTGTTAATACCACGGAGCTGTCAGGAAATGTTATTCCAGACGGCTCATTATAATCCGATAGCGGGTCACTTAGGACAGGAAAAGACACTGAACCGTCTAATGGCCCATTTCTATTGGCCTGGCATCCACGGGATGTTCGCAGGTGGAGTGTGGTATGCCGTGAAAGTCAGCTGGTGAATCCGCCGGCCACACAAAGAGTGCCATTGTGCCCCCTTCCATTGATCGAGGTCCCCTTCGAAAGAATTTGTGTGGACTCGTCGGGCCATTAGAGCGGACTACACGCGGACATTGCTTTGTGTTGGTTCTGGTGGACTATACAATGCAATACCCGGAAGCAGTGCCTCTGCGCAACATTTCAGCACAAAGTGTTGTGGAGGCACTCTTCAGAATAATCTCCCGAGTGGGGATTCCGAAAGCAATCCTCACTGATCAGGGCTCTACGTTTATGTCACGTACACTACACGAACTGTACGAATTATTGGGGATTAAATCAATTCGGACCAAGGTGAATTCTCCAACGTGTTCTTGCCTCTTCCCAGTCATACGAATCTCACTGAGCACCATATCGAAACGACCCCAGGAGTAGTGGTACACAGTCATCCCTACCGATTACTCGAGCACAAAAAAGTGGTTCGGGAAGAATTAAAATGCTGGATATGGATATATAATAATATAAGAATCCGACAGTGACTGGGTCAGCCAGGTGGTTTTGGTTTTTTAAGAGCGATGGCTCAGTCTGGTTCTGTGTGGATTATAGAAAAGTCAATGGGATGTCTAAATTTGATGGGTACCCGATGCCTCGGATTGATGAGCTGCTTGATCGGTTAGGTGCGGCTTGGTTTTATTCAACACTGGACTTAAAGAAAGGATATTGACAGATCCCCCTAACTTCCATATCCTGTGAAAAGATGGCATTTTCCACACCGTTCGGACCAATTCATGATGCTTCCATTCGGTTTATTCGGGGCCCTGGCTACGTTTCAGTAGCTCATGGAATGAGTCCTCAGACCGCACGCTGCTTACGCCGTGGCATCAGAGGTCTGTCTTGAGATTGTTGAGACAGGCAGAATTCATGGCAAACCCAAAGAAGTGTGCAAGTGGGCGGGTGGAAGTATGGTATCTGGGCTTCCACTTGGGTCATGGGCAGGTGCGGCCCCAAATTAATAAGACCGCAGCGATTGCAGCCTGCCTGAGAGCTAAGACCAAAAAGGAGGTTCCTGGGGCTGGCTGGCTATTATCGTAGGTTTATGCCTAACTATTCAACCGTCACCAGCCCGCTGACTGATCTGACTAAAAAGGGGGCACCAGATCCGGTCCAGTGGATGGAGCCGTGTCAGCAGGCGTTCATGCGGGTGAAAGCTGCACTTTGCGGCAGGCCGTTATTGCACTCTCCTTACTTCACTCTCCCTTTTATCTTGCAGATGGACACATCAGACAGGAGGTTGGGAGCAGTACTGTCCCAGATGTTGGAGGGGGGAGGAGCGCTCACTGTGCCCGAGCACAGTGGAGAAGGAGTGTTTGGCCATCAAGTGGGCAGTCCTCACCCTCCGATACTATCTGTTGGGGCATGCTTTCACCCTCTGTTTGGACCACACCCTGCTCCAGTGGCTCCATCGCATAACGGATCACCCGTTGGTATCTAGCTCTCCAGCCTTTTAAGGTCAAGGTGGTCCACAGGCCGGGGGCGCAGATGGCTGTTGTGGATTTCCTCTCCAGAAATGGGGGGGGGGCGGGTGTGGAGGGAGTAAGTGACATGCCAGATGGCTCCCCGGCCCGAGTTGGGCGATGGGGGTATGTGCTGATGTGGGCATGGCCAAGCGACGTCTGTGGAAAGCGAGGCTGGGAGAGGAAGAGCGGTAAGGATTGACACCTGTGGGAAATCACCTCTAAAAGCTGTTTTGTGTTGCAGTGAGAGCTGGAGACGGATAAAAGTGCGATCCAAACTGCCGGAGGAGAGAGAGAGAGAGAGAGAGAGAGAGAGAGAGAGAGAGAGAGAGACGGACGCACAAAGCTTATGCAGTATACGGCTGAAAAGGACCATTTTGTGTGTTACACTAAAAGTGTGTAAAATAAAAACTCACATGGATTGTTTGCCTGGCTTCTGCTTCCTCCTTCTCAAGAAAGCCAGAAAATTATCACAAATGTGTTTATGAAGGGCTTTAGCTCCTGCAATAGGGGGGCTTTTTACCCCAAATACTATTTTTTCACTTATTGGACAGTTATTGAAAATGTTTTTATTTAATCACCTTAAACAAAATTGAAAGTTACAAATAAGTATTTATTTCAATATCAGATCAAAATAGCCTCAAAATCAACCTTGATCTCATGTAAGAGGAAAATGTTGCAGTGCATAGTGACAAACAGGTGTTTAGTAAAGTACTGTGGTAGTTTTGATGATATTTAGTGTTTTGGGAGAAAATCAAATCAAATGTGTCTTTAACCCCACGGAGCCTTTAGCCCCATTTTACCCTACTTTACAGCTGTTTTGCACATCAGTAAATCAAGCCTAGCTGTCCAAACAGTCAATTCATATTGGCCCTCTTAGCAGCATAAAAAAAAAAAAAAAAAAAAACTTTTCAAAAGTCATTAAATTTATCCACATTTTGAAAAGACTGCACACAGAAGCAAGCAACGGACCTGTCTGTGATTGGCTACAACACTCAGCTGCAGAACAAACATACAATAAATAGAAAGGTATATAGATATTTTGACAAACACAAGCAGACCAACATGGACTGCTATAACTGACACTTTTCGTTAATTGTGGCAGTTGTAAATGAAATCTTGATTATTCGATTAACTGTGCAGCCCAAATAGAGATTTGAGGATGGACTCTTTAAAGTTGAGCCAGTAAGAAACCACCTAGCAACTACTCAGAACACCCTAGCAACCACAAAGTAACAAACAAAAACAAAAAACAGCTAAGCAATTGCACAGCAATGCCCTGGCAACTACAACACTTTAGCATCATGGCAATGACTTCTGCATGGGCATGCACCACTCACATCTTCAGAAAATGTGAATAATAGTACGCTTGATTATTCAAATAGTGCAACAGTGGTGATGCTAATATACTTGACTGAAGTTGTGAAAGTGGAGGTCAAATTAAATAAAGAACTGCTGAACCTATACTACGCATAATTGCTATGAAAACACCGTCTGAGAGACCTCATGCACGGGCAACACTAAACATGTGGGCAACTTCTGCTCAAAGATGTAATTGGCAGAGACACACATATACTAAATAACATACTTGAAACAGTGTTGCCTAACTCAACATGCAATAAACAGCAATGCATCAGCAAGTTATCCCCCCCAAAACACAATCATAAACATATTTACTGTATAAAATAAAAAACTAACACAATAAAATTCACATCTTCAAGAATTCATGCAGGGCCACAAAGTATAGCCTTTAAAGAACCAAAAGACTGTTTTGACTGCAACTGCTCTTTTTCAATTGTGGAATAAACACTGTA
>NC_059369.1:46457500-46470000 GCF_019703515.2 Myxocyprinus asiaticus
CTGAAGTGCACTGAGGTCATTGCTAAACTTTTAAACAAAAGGAATAGAAAATCAGTTTAAAATGATGTACACACACGAGATGGTGCTGGATGCACAATCATTAACACCACCATGTTGAGATCACATAACCAGCCAAATATTACTCACTTTATCTCAATAATCCCATGTATTTGGACACTTTCACTCGCAGAATAAATGAATCATGGCTGACAGTGAAAAGTGCATTTTTACAATGACATCAGTAACAGAGAGGTTCTGTGGCCAGTTGCATGAAGCTAGTTGAATAAACTGAGTTTCAGAGTAAGTTTCAGTATGACAAAACCAGACAGAACCAAACCGGTTTAGATCGGGTTCAGTGATCTCAAGACGTTTGCCACAAATATTCGCTGTCCTGAGTTTGTGTTTTACCCTGAAGCTCGTGCACATAAATGACATTTACCACCAACAGCCAATGGGTGAAGCTTGGAGAGAGTCAGAATGATTTACTTATCATGAGAAATTCAGCGTGATTTATGAAGAACAAGAGATCGTTATGAAAATATGAAGAATTTTAACATTTACACAACAAGAAACACCACTGCTACCACGAAAGAGACATAACTGAATATAACGTGTAACTGAATTTATATATACATTAGGTTCACAATAAGAACATACAAGCAGTATAAAAAATATTTATACTCTATTTATTTAAAATTTAAAAGCTTTTATATTCATTTACTGTAAATTAAAAGCCTAATATAATTGAATGTAGTGCAAGCAATGTCACTGTGTGATAGTCTACAATATAATTAGGATTCCTACAGTAGGAGATAACCTATTGTTTTTGTTAGTATTCTTCTTATTCTTATTATTCCTGTAGCTCTAAATTGCCCAATAACTCAAGATCTCCTTGGTAAAAAGTTTTGAAATTTGGCACATTGATAGTACAGGCCACGAGTAACTACCACACCAAAAATGGCCCACGTGAGCCTATAGGTGGCGCTACAGGCCACGCCCCAATTTGTCCATTTTCAAAGTGATGCCATTTCCACCCCATAAGTCCAAAATTTCTAAATATATATTTATATATGCCTCATTTCTCATGAGGAACAAAAAAGCCTCTAGAACCCATAAAGTCCGCCATGATGGATTTTCCTGTACAATACAAATTTGTCCAGAACTACAAAAATCTACTCCTCCTGAACCACAGCTCCAATTGACTTGAAACTCAGTATGTATGTGTAGGATACATGTCTTTCAATCTGATATTGAGCAAAAATGAATACAATACAAAATGTCTGAAAGGTGCGCATTTATGTAAATGTCCACATTGTCTCAATATCCATATGTCCAAAAAATCTAATGCCATTTTGACTAATGTTGAACAGGCTTCAAGATGACATCACTCTGAAGTACTGTGCAAAATTTCACCTTGATATGTCAAAAGATGACAGAATTACAGTTTACTATTATTTATCGCTAACGCTAAAATAATGCTTTACAAATCCGCTAGTCATAAAACCGATACTTTGATTCAATCATCAGTTCATATGAAGAATCTTGCAATGTTTAATAACAAATTAATGAAATGTTGTGTACATGTGTGAAGTACACGTCTCTACCATGTCAATTTTTACATAATTTGCAGTTTTGAGGAGGAATCCGCATTGCTGCTTGCAGCTTTAATATTAACCAGTATATTTGTTCATGTGGAAAGACTTGTCACATAATACATGTGTTTCTAAAGTGTGAGAATCACCTTACAAACACTTCTGCAAACAGAACTTTTTTCCTAGGTTTTCAGCATCACGCACTGCATACAGGTACAGTATGTAAAGAAATGCAATAATATATTTTTAATGTGCTGCTCAAAAGATAACAGGTTCCCCGATCTCTCAAATAAAGCATCTTATAATATCTTAATATGTAGGCGTACTACTATATCTACAGAATATATATATATATATATATATACACACATTAATTTAATATAAATAATTTCACTGTGAAGCATGCTTTAATTTAGAGCGAGAGATTCAGGTGACTTCATTGCGTCACTTTACTCACAGCTGATTGGTTCAGTTTGTGATCACATGTCATCAGTATTTGTTTCTATGTAAGCTCTGGGTGAGAGCAAATGTTTTTTTTCCATTTGTATTAATGCATATTGTTCATTTATTTTTGTCTCAATCGAAAAGCATAGTTTCTTGAAGTTTTCTTATTTTGAAACCGTTCTTGGTAGCGTTTGTGAATAAAAAATATTTATGATTCACGTACAGTACATGTCATTGGTGTTATTTTTAACATGCATTTAAATTGGGTACTCGTTTTTTGTGGCCAAGAGTACTCGACTACAAAATTACTGGAAAATACGCACCCCTAGTAACAACTAGGCAACCACCCAGAACACACTAGTTTTGCTGAAGGAAAGCACCATTCACATCTTCAGAAAATTGAAAAATAATTTATTATTCTCCTGTCTATTTAGGTTAAATGAGTTTTGCATTTTCATGAGCACATATGGTCATTATATACACATCATACCTTGGTTAAATGTAAATGGTAAATTTATTAACATGATGCCCAGGAAAGGCAGGAGTCTGATCGCACATAACTTCATTATTTTACAACATCCATAATGTTTAAGCCAAAATGTACCAAATTAATTCAAAGTCAAAACACAGATTAAACGTTTTGTGAGTGGGATCTTGTCTTCCAGTGGAGACGACGCAACACACGATGTTCGTTCGAAATGCTCTTCCTTGTGATTTTGATTCAGACTCTTGATTCGCCTAATGAATCATTTAGACCACTTTTTGAATCTTTTGACCAATTCATAGGAATCAAATGCAAATTTGACTCAAATGATTCTTTCACGAATCAGACATCACTATCACCAATCTGCATGCAATTTACACACACAGCTTTGTTATTGTTTGCGGTTTCAGTCACAAAAGTAACGAAAGGGTCAGGAGAAATTTATTGGAGTAAAAGTATTAATATTCTCTTTAAAATGTAGTGAAGTAAAAGTCAACAGAAATATTTATACTCAAGTACAAATATTCAAAAACTGTACTTAAGTACAGTAACAAAGTGTTAGTACTTTGTTACTATACACCTCTGAATCCCACACAATTAATTTTGACTCGTCCCTCCTTTTCTTTAAAAAAAGCACAAATCTGTGTTCCAGTGAGACACTTACAATGGAAGTCAATGGGGGCAATGTGTAAAAATTGAAATTAGTGCCCGACCGATATAACGGTTGGCCGATATTCACCGATATATCGGTATCGGCGTATATATTACCGATATGCGCCGTTATGAAAACTTTTTTCAGAACATATAATGCAGAAAACAATGCTTTAGAATTGGTGTCATAGCGTAGTTTGTCCAGCAGAGCGCGCTCCGACTCCATTGTTTACAGAGCTGACTCTGATCTGACGGTGGCTCTGCAGACAGGGCGGAGTTAAACGGTGTCAGTGTAGTTTGTCCAGCAGAGCGCGCTCCGACTCCATTGTTTACAGAGCTGACTCTGATCTGACAGTGGCTCTGCAGACAAGGCGGAGTTAAACGGTGTCATAGCGTAGTTTGTCCAGCAGAGCGCGCTCCGTCTCCATTGTTTACAGAGCTGACTCTGAGCTGACAGTGGCTCTGCAGACAAGGCGGAGTTAAACGGTGTCAGTGTAGTTTGTCCAGCAGAGCGCGCTCCGACTCCATTGTTTACAGAGCTGACTCTGATCTGACGGTGGCTCTGCAGACAGGGCGGAGTTAAACGGTGTCAGTGTAGTTTGTCCAGCAGAGCGCGCTCCGACTCCATTGTTTACAGAGCTGACTCTGAGCTGACAGTGGCTCTGCAGACAAGGCGGAGTTAAACGGTGTCAGTGTAGTTTGTCCAGCAGAGCGCGCTCCGTCTCCATTGTTTACAGAGCTGACTCTGATCTGACGGTGGCTCTGCAGACAGGGCGGAGTTAAACGGTGTCAGTGTAGTTTGTCCAGCAGAGCGCGCTCCGACTCCATTGTTTACAGAGCTGACTCTGAGCTGACAGTGGCTCTGCAGACAGGGCGGAGTTAAACGGTGTCAGTGTAGTTTGTCCAGCAGAGCGCGCTCCGACTCCATTGTTTACAGAGCTGACTCTGATCTGACGGTGGCTCTGCAGACAGGGCGGAGTTAAACGGTGTCATAGTGTAGTTTGTCCAGCAGAGCGCGCTCCGACTCCATTGTTTACAGAGCTGACTCTGATCTGACGGTGGCTCTGCAGACAGGGCGGAGTTAAAGGGTGTCTCGGTAAGTTAACTAGTCTGTTAAATACATACTGGAAACTTAAACAATGACCCCATCATTTTCCCTTTACAATATAACTAATATAACATTAATCCTGTCCCTGACAACCATGTCACTCATGTCTGTTTGCTGTTAGTCAGCTATAGTTTGTCAGTGCAGTCAGTAATGATTGAAAGATAAACATCAGAGCATCTTTTAGCAGCTCAGCAGACAACGGTGCGGTGGTGGATTGTGTCGTTGAGTGTTGATTTCACGCTATGTTGTTACCTAGTTGGTGAGACACAATACTGGAAAGTAAATAAAGTCCATCTTTTACTCTCCGTGGCAACGAGCTTATAGCGAACTAGCTAACCACGTAGCTACTTTCATTGTTGTCAGCTGAGTGGAAGCTAATGTGTAAACATGTATTCACCAAACTGTTTTGTTCAGGATTCACAGTTTGATACCCCCTTCAACTGAACAATTCCAGTCATGTCATTTATAAAATGTAATATTTAAAAGTCTGGTTTTCGAGACATTAAAATAGGATACGTAATAAAAGTAGATTTAATAAATAGTATATTTGACCTGTGTAAATAATAATATATAGGAACTGTATCTAAAATAAATGAGGGGTGATAAATACTAATACAACAGGCTAGAAAAATAGACATTTATTCATTTTAATATCCTAATATATATATATATATATATATTGAATGTGTTGAAACTTGACACTGGGCGATGCACCCTAAAAACTGCACCATTAGATCGGCTTCATACTGAAGAGCCGCTTAAAAGTAAGTTTTTTCTCCCTCTCGTAAATGTAAATGAGTGTAAATGCCAACACCATCATATATGTCGAAAGGACTGAAGCCTGTCAACCAAAACATGAGCTCATTGACGTCATTAAATGAGTCTGCTTTTTTATTCCATCAGTTGCTCCTGGTCGGAGGCTGCTGTAAATATTTAGTTTATACGTAGGGTTACGTCCTACATGAATTTAATGGTGCAACGCTCAAATATATATTAGTGCATACATTTTGACTTAGTGCCCATTTACGCCACAACTAGGCTAAGTTTTAATGTACGTATAGCTGGTGCAACCAGCCCCTGATGTTTATTTAGCTATTTATTTTACTTTTATTTATTCTTTATTTAAATGGTCAGCAACTGACTTATACTAAACAGTACTATTGATGTTTATTTAGCTATTTATTGTATTTGTATTTATTCTTTATTTTCTCAGTGTTCATTTCTAGAAATTGTTGACAATGTATAATAATAATGTCAAATATTCTTTGATCAAAATATTTGTTTAAGAAATCAGCCTTCTGAGTACCTTTGCATAGTCAAAGTTATCGGTGCACAATCCACATAGAAAAGGTCTGTTTTCATTCCAGCTCAAAAATGTGCTATATCGGCCACCATATCAGTAATAGGTATTGGTCTAAAAAATCCCATATCTGTCGGGCTCTAATTAAAATACTGTTTCAAAAGTATGGACACAAGATGTAAACAATGTGTGTTAACATGATTTTACTCTCATAAAATCACCTACTAACCACATCTGTGGAAAGTTATAGACAATTTTATAACTTCGTTGTCATGACAACATAATGCTGTTAACTCAATCCTGCAAAAATTATGATTTAAAAAAAACTACAGCTCAAATATTACGAGTTTTAACAGAAGAATTAATGTAAGTGCTTTTATTAAATTATAATCTTCACATTTCCGCATTTAAACCCTCTAAAAATTGATCCCATTGACTTCCATTGTAAGTGTCTCACTGGAACACACATTTGTGCTTTTTTTTTAAAGAAAAGGAAGGACGAGACTAAATTAATTGTAATTAATTATGCCACAAATGCTGTCGATTAAGCTTAACTTGTATTGAACCCGGAATATTCCTAAGGCTCATGAGACTTAGTTACAGACTTAAACATGTCGTTTAGGTTTTGCTGAAATAAATGAATAATCTGCAAAACAATTTACAGATTATTAGATATTTCATAAAAAAAATAACATTTTATTTTTTTTAAAGCGCAGTTCATTTTACATATCCCTTCACTATTGTTTATTTTTCTCTCATGTCTGTCAAATTCACTTGTGAAATGCAATTAAAAATTATCTGGTAAGAAATCTGACCAGTTGATAATTTTTTTCATCTGCCAGCCACCTTAACTGATTGCCTAAATAGTCAGAAATTAATCCTTGTGGTAATCAACATTATGCAACCAATGCTGTTAACTGAGCTTACCTTGTATTCAAATCGGAACATTAATTTAAGGACACATTACACAGTTCTTCTATTTTAATTGAGTCAATAGATTCAGCTAAAGTAGATAAATTCAGTAACTGCTCTGACTGATTAAAAAAACAAATGATTCACTTAAAGCACTTATTTTAGAACATGCTGCACTGTGTAACGTGAGAAACAATATCTTATTCCATCTGCATATGGCTGACAATATTAACAATAACGCTTAAAGGAACAGTTCACCCAAAAATGAAAATTCTCTCATCATTTACTCACCCTCATGCCATCCCAGATGTGTATGACTTTCTTCTGCAGAACACAAATGAAGATTTTTAGAAGGATCACTTCTGAAGACATGGATTAAACCACTGGAGTTGTATGGATTACTTTTATGCTGCCTTTATGTGCTTTTTGGAGCTTCAAAGTTCTGGTCACCATTCACTTGCATTGTATGGACCTACAGAGCTGAAATATTCTTTTAAAAATCTTCATTTGTGTTCTGCAGAAGAAAGAAAGTCATACACATCTGGGACAGCATGAGGGTGAGTAAATGATGACAGAATTTTCATTTTTGGGTGAACTGTCCCTTTAACTTGACTTACATAAAAGAATCAATTTATAAGAGTCTTCCTTCGGAAATCGGACAACACTGGCCGCGCTGTAGTTGTCGATGCACTATAAAGAACCAGCTCAAAAGAGTCATCTGTTTGGGAATCGGACTAGTCGCGCTGTGTGTCTCGCGCCATCGATTCAGTAGTGATGCTGCACCGCAGGAAACACTGTCAGAGTATTTTAATACAGCAGAAGAAAACATATCCAAGAACCATTAATGGAACAGAATGTCATGAAAATCATTCAGAAGTGAATAATATTTAATACTGTTCTCGAGCCGTTCTATCTACAGATTCTCTGGTAATAGCACCAAACACCTGTTACCTTTCTGTACTTGCCAACGGAGCCCCCTTGAGAAAAACACTGGCACAGGTTGCATAACTTGAAAGATGCAATACTCCCAGCCAAAAAAAAAAGAAAAAAAGAAGACTTGCATTTTGCACTTGGCTGGTGTTCATTTCAGACCGTGAACACAAATGTTACCGAGTACACCTTTAACTTGTCATCATGCTCAATTAAGCATAACGAGTGAGAAGCAGTGACGATGTAAACAACATAAGGAGGTGTGCTGTTTTTTGTCCATTTACCCAAAAAGTAAATCACACACAAAGATAGCATTCGATTGGGGCACCGTGATGGGCACACCACAGAGCATTTGCGCTGGAAAGCTTTGATGCGTGTTATATTGACTCTACAAAACCCCAGAGGGAAAGGCATCCACTAAAGAGTTGAAAAACAATTAGCTCCAGCTGAAGAGTTTGATTAGACCCAACTTCAGTACTTGGTGTGGTGAGTTTAATCACAAACTCTTTAAAAGAGAGAGTAAGATGAAGCTGATGGGGGTGGGGGACTCAACCAAAAAAGCTCAGCGGCATGCCCTCCCATGCTGCTGTTTTCCCCAGCAGAAGGCCTTGGATAACAGTGGTCCTGCTCCAGACAGGAAGCAGAATGGGAATGTGAGGGTCAAAGGAATACATGCTGATCTTGTAGATTATAAACACACTGTTCATTTCAGAATGCAACACAAGAGGGAGGCTGTTTACACACGAGCTAAAATGCCCCACTGTGGATGCAGCATGTCTCAGCGCATGGAAGGGGCCTCAGATAACCTCAACGTTCCTTAAAACGTGTGCAGACGGACTATCCCAATTGAGAAAATCTCAACATTTAAAGGAGCAGTACAGCTAAAAATGAAAATGCTGCCCTATTTTACATTCCCTCATGTCATTCCAAACCCGTGAATATCTCAGGATATTCTGGCCACTCTTTTTCATGTACTGTAAGTGAGTGAGGAACAGGTCTGTCAAGCTCAAAAATCACCATAAAATGATTATGAAAGTAGTCCACACAGCTCATGTGCTATATTTCAGATCTTCTGAAGAGTTATCGATTCACAACTTTAACTTTGGACTGTTCCTCACAGACAGCTATCATATGGCTTCAGAAGACTTGGAATATAGCGCAGCAGTTGTATAGACTACAAAAATAATCACCTTCTGTGTTTCACGGAAAAAAATAAAATCTTAAGAGTTTGGATTGGCATAATGGTGAGTAAATGAGCGTGTTAACAAGCACACTCATTCACCAATTAAGCTTAATAAACCGACAACGTGTGTAGTCGTGTAAATGCATTAAACGGCGTTCCTTCACCAGTCATAAACTGCTTAAGAAAATGCGATCGACACAGAGTGTGTTTACATGCACATACTTACACCGATTATGCTTAATAAGCTGACAATGCATGTGGTCATGTAAACGCATTAAATGGCATTCCTTTATCAGCGTAAAGGCCATAAACGTCTTATGAATAAACCGGTTGACATTTTTGCCCATTACGCTGATTTCACATGGCATGTAAACACCTTAACCGGCATCCTTACCTGCTTATCCAGTATGTGCACATGTTGCTCGGTTTTGACATCAAAAGCAGAGAATAACTCAATTATTTCAAGTCTCACGTAAACACAGTTTTCTTTCAAAATAAGCTGATTGTTCCCAAGTTATCAGCCTATTGGTATGCATGTAAACTGCCTCAATGATGACAATAATGTCCTTTAGAGGTTTACAATTCCTTTAACATTTTAACACTAACAAACAATGTGCTTTATTATTGGTGTTTTGACAGCTTATGTGACAGCTGAAAGCATGAGTCTCTTAACCTGGACTATTGTAGATATTGTCTCCACTTTAGTTGCTATTGATCTCTTCTCAGCTGTTGTCTCTCTTGAAGCTTTGAGTCCTGAAATAATCAGTGTTTGACCTCCAGCATTCCTCACTCACATCCAGCCAACATCTCAAACTCTTACAACTCTATTCACATCTACTTTCATTGTATGGACACCACAGTACTGTATCATGTTCATTTTGGAAACACTTTAATACAACTTTCATAAATAAGTCAGAAACATTATGCTTAACAAATCAATAGTTGCATATCTAAATATGAGCATGTCAAAATGCATATTTGAAAATGCATTCATTCTTTTAAGTATTATTTAATGCACTGATCATTAATGAAACTTATTCAGAATATTGCATATAGAAACTCAGCAAAGCGTCTGTTAGGAATTCATGGACAGCTAAAAATGGTTGTTGATCATTCACACCTCAATGAAAGAAACTAATTGGGCTAATATATCTGTCTAGATTCAATCAGCAGACATTTCTCTAACAAACACCGAATCACCCAATGATAATAAAGTTCATTGATCATGACAGATGTGACACATGATCATTCTCTTACCTGTCCGAGATTTGATCCTGCAGCAAAACAAAGTTTCGAGCTCGTATGAAACAGTGTCGTTTTCACAAACTCTCTGCAGTGACTTTGAGCAAGTAGAAATGTGCTTCTGGTAAGAGTCAGACTCTGCTCACAGTTCTTCTAATCTCTTGATTGGACTGAAAGAAGAGGCTTTACTGACTCCTGCAGGCTGGACTGCTGCTGTTCTGGTGGAATGAACTTCAATGGGAAGAGACTGTTGTTATCAATCACTGCAACCAGCAGTTGTGTAGATCACAAATCAAATCACAATTTGGCCAATCCTCTTTTAATATTTATTTTGCATGCTTAAAGCTGTAACACAATTATTGCACCTTCTTGCAAGTCATTTGAAGTGAATAGATGAACCCGCCCATTGTCATTGTGTTTACATCATCCCACAATTCATCTATTTGTCCAGTTAGATATTTTCCTACAGCTAGCATTAAAAACTACTTTTCTCTTGAAAGCAATTTTATCCCAGTGTAGAGCTGCCATATACTGTTTACTCAATCAGCACAAATAAACATGTATTGCTGCACTGGTATGCATTATATACACAGTATTTCAATCACATATTTCACTCTCCCCCAGAATTATTTGTCTGTTTCTCTTCTATTTTTAACTACTTACATGCATGGGTAAAGGAACAGTGCTCACAAAAATGAAAAAAAATAAATAAATAAAAATAAAATGTCATTATTTTCTCACTCTCATGTCGTTCCAGACCAGTTTCTTCCACGAAGCACAAAACATGAATAATCTGGACATTCTTTTCCATATAATAAAAGTGAATGAGGATGAGGCTGTCTAGCAAAAAAAAAAAGCATCATAAAGGTATCACACAAGTGGTCCACATGACTATATTCCAAGTCTTCTGAAGCTATATGATACCTTTGTTTATGTTTTTATAATGTATGTATTATTTTTGTAATTTTGGAGCTTGACAGCCTCAAACACTTTTCAAAAGTTCACTGTGGCAGACTCTGCCTTCCCTACCAAGGAGGAAGCGAGAACCGGAGTGAACAGTCAACAGAACTTTAATTATAACATGAAACGCTGAACTGAAACATAACGACACAAACACAGGCAAGAACGTCTCTGTCTCTCTCTCTCTCTCTCTCTCACTCTGTCTCTCACTCTCACTGTCGTCCCTGGCTCCTCTTTATCCCTCTCCCGGCTGATTGAGCTGATTCAACGGCGGGCGCGCACCCTCACAGCCCAGCCATGCCCTCCTCCTCGTCACACTTCTCCACCGCCTGATTCAGGCAGGAAGAAACCTCCGGCTTGACATACTTCCCTCCCCTCCTGGAGGGGAGTTGTTACCCTTCCGGCCGTCTTTCTGCCAGCAGGTCTTCCCCACCTCTTTGGACCCTGGGATAGACGAGGAGAGACGATGGCACTGGACCTCGCCTCCTGGCGGACGGCAGCGAGTTCCTCCACCTTCCGGCAGACGTCAGCAGCTCCTCAACCTCCCGGTGGATGGCAGCGAGCACCCCCGCCCCCTGGTGGACGGTAGAGGCTCCTCCACCCTCTGGCGACCAGCAGTGACTCCCTCAACCCCTGGCGGATGGTAGCGGCTCCTCCGCCTCCCAGCAGATGGCAGCGAGCTCCCCCGGCCCCTGGTGGACAGTAGCGACCCCTCTGCTTCCTGGCAGATGGCAGTGGGCTCCTCCACCTTTGGGCGAACTGCTCCAGTACCACCGTATCATACCACCTCACCCAGCGGCGAGGGTTTTTCTGACGGTGCGTCTTCCTCCTATCCCGGGTGTCACCACCACTGTGGCAGACTCTGCCTTCCCTACCAAGAAGGAAGCAAGAACCGGAGTGAACAGTCAACAGAACTTTAATTATAACATAAAACGCTGAACTGAATCATAATGACACACACACACACACACACACAGGCACGTGCGTCTCTCTCTCACTCTCACTGGCGTCCCCAGCTCCTCTTTATCTCCCTCCCGGCTGATTGAGCTGATTCAGCGCTGGGCGCACACCCTCACGACCTGGCCACGCCCTCCTCCTCATCACATTTACATTTTGTATTCATGAACGAAGAAACATTAAATCATCAGAGTGAAAGTCTCTCTGATAGGTGTTTTCCTACTGTTCCACTGACTCACTGTCTGTCCAAATGTAATCAACCATTGTTAGATTTCTTTATAAATCACAGTGTAAAGGAGCACTGGCAGCAGACTGCCATAATGATCCATGTTAATGCTGAGTCAGATCTCATCAGCGGAGAATAGTCATGGGCGTTTGGTGGAGTTTACGAAATGCAGTCATTAGATTTGCGTAAGTCAAGCTTCTGGTGAAGTGATTTAATTTTAGTGCTGTTCCCACAACTTTAACAGTGCATTTAAAACTACTCAAACAGCATTTAAGGGTATGCAACAAACACGGCTGTTTAAGTGCCTGTTGCATGGGAATGTTTAACATATGCAGAAGTCTTGAGAATTTGTGTAGATGTGCAACTGATATAAGACCACAGACAAAGCATGGATGAAATCACAACGGTGCGTGCATGTAAAATCACATTTAAAAAGTAATAAAATGTAATCATATGTTCCAGCTATTTTCTTTTTCATCAATATTTAATTTTTATTTTTTAGAGTTTATTT
>NC_059369.1:46475000-46487500 GCF_019703515.2 Myxocyprinus asiaticus
TTTCCATTTTTGTAAAAAAAAAAAAATGTTAATAATATGCAAAATAACCAACACACCTGGAGTCCCGAGTTTGAATCCATGGCGTGCTGAGTGACTCCTAAGCAACCAAATTGGCCCGGTTGCTAGGGAGGGTAGAGTCACATGGGGTAACCTCCTCGTGGTCACTATAATGTGGTTCTCGCTCTCGGTGGGGCACGTGGTGAGTTGCGCGCATCGGCGTCGCCAGGTCATTTTTCTGGGGCTTCAGCCCCGAATGTTTTGACTGTAGCCCCGAATTTAATTCTAAATGTAGGCTACGCAATAATATAGCTACATGACACCCCCCAAGCCCCCCTCCCCCCGCTCCCGCTCCCGCGAAGCCCCGAACCTCCTCAAGTCCTAGAAACGCCCCTGGTTGTGCGTGAATGCCGCGGAGAATAGCGTGAAGCCTCCACATGCACTACGTCTCCGTGGTAACGCACTCAACAAGCCACGTGATAAGATGCGCGGATTGACGGTCTCAGACGCGGAGGCAACTGAGATTCGTCCTCCACCACCCGGATTGAGGCGAGTCACTTCACCACCACGAGGACTTAGAGCGCATTGGGAATTGGGAATTCCAAATTGGGGAGAAAAAAATAATAAATGAATAAATAAATAAATCATGTACAAAATAACAAAACTGTAACAGACAAACTTTAACCAAATATTCCAACATTTAAAAAAAAAAAAAAATGACTGTATTTAAACATCTTTCAAGCATGCTAAAGATAAATATGTTTAAAATAGCGAAATAGCATATAATGGATCTACTGAAGTATCAGCTACTTTTAGAAGTGACTGTTTAGAAAATTTAGGAAATAGCGTTACATGTAGTGCGTTTTTTAGTTGTTATATTATGTTTATTTTGTGGTTTGTCCATTTGATTATTGCTATGATGTGTCTTTTTTCGTCTCATCTTTATTGACAAAATAAAAAATAAAAAAATCTTTGTGAACTTCGATCATTTCCGTCAGTAATTTCATTGATGAGATTAACACTGCTTGACAAGCATCAATTTATTTCCTGTGTCAGTGTGTTTGCTATTGAAATAGAAAGATGGTGTGGGGAATGTAGAAGGGTTCATCCCTTTTTTACAAGGCTATGGTGTAAAACCACGATTTGCTCTTTGCTATTGCTAATCAGTTAATATTAGAAAGTGGGATATATTCTCATTCTAGACAGCATTGCACAAAAATGTATATATGCACCAGATTGCACGATTAGCTGTCAATACTTTGTCAGATTTCTCAGAAGAGAGTGTACATTTTAAAATGCATCTTTTTTTTTTTTTTGTCAAATTTCCAGCGTACACTAGCATATACTGTAGATGGCATCAAAACTAACACACAAACGAAAAGCCAGATTTTGATTTCATGGGGTCTTTATTCAAATCTCTTTAGGTAACAGATCCGGAGCCCCAGAGTGCATCATTACTGCTGTATATGAACAGGAGCTCTAAGACTGAATGAGGTGATGGAAGGGGGAATGATGCAGAGGTCACACTCTCACACCTGCATTAGGTGAGCACATTAGTGTGTCAGAGACCCCGGGGTGTGAACTTAGTCTCATTCCAAGCTTATCTAAAACTAAACTTGACTTTACTGGAATAGTTCATCATGACTACATGTGTAAGTGCTCCAAATAGCAAACCATTAGCTGACACAAGATACCAATGCATTTACCACTGTGGTAACAAAATACCTGTGTTTTACTACTTTAGAGGTAATTTATTTGGGTTCAGATGCTCAGCTCAAAACTTAGAACAATGTTAAAATATTACAAAGAGAGTAATAAGACATCTAGATAATGTAGAAAAATATCAGTGTTCTGCTCTGAGAGAAACATCGGTAACACTTCCATTCGTTAACATTAGTTAATGCATTAGGTATCATAAACAAACAATATCTTTTTTACATCATTTATTTGTCTTTTTGTAATGTTAGTTAATAAACATGCAATTTATCATTGTTAGTTCATAGTGCATTAATTAATGTTAACAAATGCAACTTTTCATTTAAAAAATATATTAGTATGTATTCAGATTAACTAACCAAGATTAATAAATGCTGTAAAAGTGTTACTTATTGTTAACTAATGTTGTTAACTAATGTTTATAAATGGAGCCTTACTTTAAAACATTTAAACCAACATGCAATCCAAAATAAAACATGCAGGAAATCTTTACATTGCTATTTAAGACTGCTGTTTTAGCGAATGAGAAGTTGATGCTTTTGAAGTTTTCACAACTAGCTTATTTTCTTGTCTCACTTTGCACACATTAAATACAGTGACTACACTTAAAATTGTCTGAATGTCGTTGTATTACAGAGCGAAATACCAAACAAGTATAATTCGTTTTACAGATCGATAAACATTTCACAAAAGGAAGTTTATGTTCAATGATAGATAGACTGTTCAAAATGAATAACGCTGTTGGAACAATTTCTAGTTGTCATACTCAGTGGAACACAGCCAGTTATACCCTATACAAGTTATTGCAAAATTGGTGAAGTTAATGTTGAGTTAAAGTCTAGCATCATTTGTTTGCATATGCCACTTGATTTGATCATTTGTATCACATGCAATGAAATTCACACACTTTAAGTGTCGAGTAAAGGGGTGGACTATCACCCCCAAAAAACGAACGTTCAGTCATCATTTACTCATCTTAATGTTGTTCCAAACACGTATGACTTTCTTTCTTCAGTGCATATGCTGCTTAAACACATTTATGGCCTCTCAGTCGTTGTACAGCTCATGGTTTCTCTGCTTTCACAATCACTAATTCATTCCACTTGTGTTTTTACCCCTGTGTTAATGGAGAAAATAAAAAACTTTATTACACTGATTAAATCCACTCAAGTTTTTCTTTTGAAGTTGTATGTATATATATATATATATATATATCTGATCAGCTAGATCGAGAAGAGCACAATGGCACTGTAAACACTTATGCTATTTAAAAACAAATCAACACATTTGATGGTCTTGCAACAACCCATCCTGCACATAAACAAACCTTGCCTCTTCATTCTCATTTGTCATTTTGTCCAGGAAATAAAATGATCTGCTACAGTATGTTGGAAGTGCGTATTACATGTAACTGAAGATCTGGGGCCAAAAGGAAACTGCAACAAATAATGTTCATGCATTCAGACTAACTGTAACTAGATGCTGTTGGCACAAGAAGACCTGCTATAAAAGTATTATATTATAAGTGCATAATATTATGTAACCATTAGTGCAGAAATGTGTAAGAACTTGGTCCATGGATCTGGAGAAAACATTGTTGTCACTCGTGTAAAAGCCAGTGCCCATATCTGCAGATCCGCATTAGGAGCATTGAGTTGAACATGATCTGCACAACAGAGCTGTGAAACATCTGAGAGCCTGTAAAATGAGGTGGGTTGGTCACTAAAACGGCTGTTAACAACCTGCGAGCTCACGGGTTACGACTGCCATGAGAACATGGACTGAGCTGTTCCTGCACTGGTGTGCTGGTGATTTGGTACGCTTGGAGAAGGAAAAGTTTATGTGTATGAGTTTAATAGAGCAAGAAATATTTAGAGAAGTGAATGAACTCTTTAAAGGAGAACTAATGAGGGTCTGAGCTGAATCACTTACACTCACACATCATGAAGGGTTTCGGTAATGGCAGGGGAACATTTTTAAGTTTAACAATTAACTTTTTTATTCTTGACTCTCATAAGGATATAATCAAAGAACCCTGCAAACAATCCACTGATCTGAAGAACCTATAGTGTAACGTCAAGAACCTTAGTAGTCTTTGAAGAACCAGAGTCAACTCAAGAATCCTATACAGAGAAAAATTTGCTGAACTTAAGTGCTGCAAAGAACCATTGAAGATTTTTCTAACCCTAACCCTATTTTTGAAATCACCATGAAACAACATTCGCAAAACATTTTTCTAACCTGGTCTCACAGAATAATGACCTGAAATCTTGCAAAATTGCTTGTTGTATTTAATGTGAAAGTTTCCTTTTGAAATGAACACTAGAGATGCTGCAACAACAATGACTTCTATTGACTTTCCCACAGATCACAGCCAGCACCCATTGGTTGAATCCAGGGTCGGATTGGCCATCGGTAGAGTCAGTACTTTTCTCGCTGGGCCGGTGGAACGCTAGCAGGCCGATGCACATTATGATATACATAGGCCTATATATATATATATATATATATATATATATATATATATATATATATATATATATATATATATATATATAAAAGATCTAAAAAGCCAAAATGAAACTAATAAACCTCCTTTAAAATATTACATTATTACTGTACAATATTTTTAATTTTAAAACAAAAAACGACCCCTATAACGCTTCATTCCTGAATGTTTCACCCGTCCATCTTTGTCATTGAATTAAAGAGGATCAAAGAAATAGAAAGGGGGTGTTTACGCATGCATGCGCCCTTGCACTACAAAAAAGCTAGATGCAGTGCAACGAACAGAACACAGATATCTCGACATCTGTTTTTAACCATTTAAGTTATTTTGAATGTGTCACGGAGTCTAAAAAATGCTGCGCTCCTGCACGAGACACTGAACAACAGTGAGACGCTTCACAGTGGTCAAAGACGTCTGTTTAGCCCATGTTTACATACAGTAGGAAAACAATTGAAAAACAGTGTGGACGGACACAAAACGTACAATTGAGCTTGCCTACAAGTTCCTAATGCTGGCATTGCTTACAGACTTGATCAATCGGATTACAGTGTTCTCCATTTTTTTGCATTAGGGGGACTGATGGACTGTGTCCGGGGAATGGGACGGCATTCCAGTTCAAACTGATTACATTATAAAGGTGCAATATGTAACAATTTCAAGTAATATTCGCCTTTTATTTGCCAATGTGTGAACGGCTTGTAACGCCACCTTAAAAATGAACCCTTCCCGGACTTCCTAGGTTGCCTATTAAAGCCTGTAGACTGATTTTCATGCGAAGGGAGCGGGTCGCTTTTACTGGGAAAATCCAAAGGATGTGACGTTTATGTGCACTCCCGAGAGCCTCAGTGCTTCTCTTCCGCTATTCAACAGCGACAACAAACTGCAACACTAGGTAACATTATCTTAGAGATGAAATCCAGCAAACGTCCGGCTCCCAGCACAACACCGACTCCTACACAAACTCAGAGTAAACCAAAAAAACATTTATCTACTGAATCCCGTCTGGCTAAGCGGGAACATGATCGTGGTCGAGTGAAAACTAGAGTGAACATCGGCAGGACATTTGATTCCTGGAGGGACCTTCATTTGGTTTTGGGGATCAAAACTGACCCTGAATTGGCGTTCTTCTTATTGGACAGGTAAACTTACATAACTGCAAAGCATGTGAAATATAGTGCCATAAGGATTGATCTGTGTCATTTTAGCTAAACTACAATAACACATGAAATGAATGCTAGACAATGTTCAAGATAATGCAGAAAGCTCCGTTCATTAGTGTAACGTAACTTGATTATACAGAAAATATATATATTCTATTATTATAAAACAATAGCGCATCGATATATCAAAATGACAGTTGTGATCACATCAATACTGAATTGTGTCAACATATTTATAATGTACAGTCTATTTTATAAACAGCTACTGTCATCATCCACCAAATTTAGCTAACAGCTATTGATAAAGCTGACTAGCTAGCTAACGCTGACATAGGCTATCGTATAAATGCAGTCAATGTATCATGCAAAGAAAAGTGATTACTTCAAACTACAGTCTCTCATAGTCAGACCTATATCACACACTTTATATGAGCCCTGTTCCAGCACTGGAGAGTCAAATATAATATACAGTCTCAAAGTTTGTAGTAAAACAATCATAACTGTGTAATTTTAATTATGCTATCTCATCTGTCAGCATGATGTCGGTGAATCACGTTCAGTCTCTTTGTACGTTACGTCATTGTTTTGGCCGATGCTCACTCGAGTCCCTATGGAGTGTGTGCGCGAGCACGAGCAACAGGCTGCAGTTCACTTAACGGCCACAGGTGTCACTAATAACAAGTGTTTCTGAATCTTACATACTGCACCTTTAAGTGAACGAAGAAGATATGTATTTTTTATATTTAATCCACTGAATAGCCTATGTAAACTATGTGAGTTACTCTGTTACGTCTGTGGTTGCGTAACTTGTGTTGTGTTGACGTTCGTGAATGGATTGAAATTACGTAATACATGCAGCCAATGGGAATGCGTCTCTGTCAGTGTGCGACTCTGCATCCTCACGTCACCTCAAGCTCAGTCTGAGAATTTACTTCAGGTAAGCTGACTGAATCTAGGGATGCACCGAACAATAATCTGAACAGAATCCGCTACTTTAACAGATCCGATTACAGAAACTATTACATTACATCGATAAATCTGCATGATCATATGTGAAATGATCCAGATATCTTGCCAAAGAGCTCACATTTACAGTTGATGAGACACATATTGCGTGAAAACATGACCTCATAACCTCTCACATATGCGCTCAACAGGTTCATAATTAGCATGGGGATCCACAAGCACGTAACAAATTTACAAATGCATACATACATCAACAAATGCACGCAACAAATCCTCACAAACTCAACTGACAAATCCACAAACCAGAAGAATGTACAAACATACTTCACTCATGACTCACATGTGATGCAGCCTACCTAGAAGAAAGAGGACTAGGACTGTTGACTACATTATTTATTATTTGGTATTATTACTCACTGGACGTTAATGTTGTCACACTTAAATTGTTATGTTTATACTGGCTAGTTTCCTCAATCAGTTTCTTTTTGTGGTCAAGTGTTTGTTCTAATGCTCTCCATAGCCATAAAGAAATGCATGGTTGCATCATTTTCATCTTCTGTAGTTTGCAATCTCTAGTGCTCCTTGCAATGCACTGATGATTATATTTTCATATGATTTATGCTACTGTTAATACAGTTTGAAAAGAAACTCCTGTCTCCTCATTCTTTGGTCAGTGTCAACTGCATCCTCTCTTCCCTACAACTTTAATGGTAAATGGTCTGCACTTATATTACACCTTTTTTTAACCTTAGCGGTTTTCAAAGCACTTTACACTGTGACTCATTCACTCACACACCAATGACGGCAGAGCTGCCATGCAAGGCACTAGCCTGCCATCGGGAGCAACTTGGGGTTCAGTGTCTTGCCCAAGGACACTTTGGCATGTGGAGTCATGTGAGCCGGGAATCGAACCTCCATCCCTGCAATTAGTGGGGCAGGGGCAGTGGTGGCTTGGCGTTTAAGGCTCTGGGTTACTGACTAGATGGTCAGGGGTTCAAGCCCCAACACCGCCACGATGCCACTGTTGGGCCCTTGAGCATGGCCCTTGACCCCATCTGCTCCAGGGGTGCCATATCATGGCTGACCCTGCACTCTGACCCCAGCTTGGCTGGGATATGTGAAAAAGGTGGTAGTGGTGGCTCAGCAGTTAAGGCCTTGGGTTACTGATTAGAAGGTCAGGGGTTCAAACCCCAGCACCACCAAGATGCCACTGTTGGGCCCTTGAGCAAGGCCCTTGACCCTATCTGCTCCAGGGGTGCTGTATCATGGCTGACCCTGTGCTCTGACCCCAGCTTAGCTGGGATATGTGAAAAAAAAAATTTGCTGTATATGTGCAAAATGTATAATGTGTGATAAATAAATACAATTATTAATTATAGTGGCCAACCCACTCTACCACCTGAGCCACAGCTGCTTTACAATGCACTAAACTGAGAGGTCTAAAACATTTAGCAGTTTTCTTTAAACTTTAACACATGTATTTAAAAGATTTGTGTGATTGCACCCCATGTGTAGGTTCCTGCACATTGTATCTTTAATTTGGATGGAATTGCACAGGTAATTCTCTCCAAGAACAAATTCTGTTGAAAGAAAGGTGTTTTATGCACATATTATTCATGAATGTTGTTCAGTGACCTTTCACCCCCTCCACCCCATTAGGGTCCCCCCAGTGAATCATCAGCTGTGGCAAAAAACACAATTTAAAAGTTTATCTTCTCTATAAAAATGAGAATATTGCCAATCATAAACTTTTTTGTTTCCTAAATAAACACATTTTTGCTATTGCTATTATTCTATTTACCATCCAGCTGCATAAAGAGAAGCACCTGAAGGTTAATGAGGTTTTGTGTCGAGTGTAATGACAATTTCAATGCGTTTCAAAGCGTCATCAATTACATCAATCAGTGGGTCATAGCATGGATCGATCTATTCTATTTATGCACTATACCCATATATAAATCAATAATAAATACTACTACTACCACTAATAACAGATATATATGATATCTATGGTGAATCTAAGAATCCTAAAATTCCTGTAAAATTTTGTTTCCCAGTCTGACCCTGGTTGAACCTTAAACTGCTTTCGTGATGTCAGCTGAAAAAGAATATCATTTCAGATATGGAGCAAGTTATTACATTTTGATAAAAGATTACACAGACATTATTTTTCTTTGAAATGACTCATGCACTGTAAGATATAGGGTCAGTTTTGAATTCATGTTGACTTTAAGAGTGTATAAAGTTAGATTGGTTAATACATTTACATATGGTAAGACAGCTTCACACATGTCAGAGAAAATGAATCGACTGATGTTAGATTAAATGTATTCCTGCTAAAGCATGAGTCTATGCGAGTGAGCCATCTGGACGTCACTGGAGCAGCTGAGCTCAGTTAATCACAGACCGTAAACATAGAGTCGTGTACAGTATATACAAGCAATAATGAGCTGTGTGAGACAACCAAAGGACAGCACTGAGCTCTGAGGACTGGGACATTACAGATGGATTCTTAAGATAATGATGCCTTCAATTTATTTAAACTTTGTGAGCATCAAACGGCCAAATAATGCATCTCATCCTATGCTAAACGGAGTGGGCCATGGCTCTCCAATGCTGCTAAAACTATAACATATAATTTGCATGTTACATGGTATTTTATGTGTAGAATATGTTAAAGGCATAGCATTTTATATTCAAAACTCAGTAATAAGGCAATGCTGTGTGAAAATCAGTTCAAATAAGTAGTTGAGAGCGTGCTTCACCCGTCAGGCCAAGACACCAGGCAGCCATGCCCCTCACTCGCTGCTTCCCAAGGAAAGTTGAGCCGCTGGAGAAGCCAATGCCTCTTGCACCCCGGACCAGGATGGGAAGTGTGTGCAGCCGCCAGACCCCATCCTGGACCTGGACCAACCCCCTCTGCACTCTCTTGCCTCCACGAAGCCCTTAAGCAATGACAGATACGCGTAACAAAGCTCCGATACCATCTGACGTACGAATGTCATTGTGGAAACATTCAGTGCACAAATTAAATCCACGACGTTTCCTAGTGTGATTATTAAACAACAAAGGCTGCAATTTAATGAAGTAAATATATAGTCTGCATGTGCACATAGAGACTTCATATTTAGTGAATTAAATCACAGCCTTTTGCGGTTTAAAATCACACTGGGTCATGCAGAGGCCTGCTCTTCCGGAGGTGTGAAGCTGTCGGCATAACCCGGCTTCACTCGGTATCCCGCCAAAATAAAAGCTCAATTTAAATGGACATGCATGTTACCATGCAGAGATGCTTCTGTTAATGAAAAATAACATTCCCTTAAAATTAGCAAAAGTGTCCTTATTGATAGACAGCCTTCACATCTTCATTTTAATTTGAGTTACAGTTGCTGAAATCAATAAAGTGAGCAGGTCTGCTCTCTTGGTTTTGTTAATAGTGATTATTTTATGATCATTTTTTTCTGTACTATAGTGTTTGAAAACTATAACATTACTGAAAAAACAACAGCCATCTGCATCGGTCAGTACTGAAACGAATGTATCAATACTAGTACTCATGTAACCAGTCCTGCTCGACCTGCTCCAATCGGGATTCGAACCAGTGTCTCTGGCATGGGAGGTGGGCACGCTAACGAGGAAGCTAAAGGTTACAGCCCCTAGTGTCAGTCGCTAGTGCGCCTCTTGAGGCCAGAGGAGTGAGGTTTACCCATACCCAACAGCATGTAGCTGGCTCCTGTTACACTCAGTCTCCGAAAAATGGCATCGGGACATCCCTAATCGATGTTCTTTATCATTTAATCACCTAACTGAGGCCTGACATCCACTGTGTATGTCAGTGTGAACGCACCTTTGCACAGATTGCAGGCAGACTCTTCATACTGTCACTGAGCATCTGTTCAAACTGGAGACAACTGGACGCTTCTAGAACAGGAACCAGTGCCGCTGATGGGTCGTTCCTTTATGAAGCACCACTGTTCATGGTCTCTTATCACCAGTGTAATGGGTCTGTGAACTCACATCTGAGAAACAGACAGAAAAAGGTCACAAGGACAAACTAATATGTTGCTTTTCATTTACTAAGTATTAGTTGGTTATTGTGATCTTTTTTTCCGATGAGAAACTTATGGTTGTTTTCGTGAAAAATAAAACTGCAGCCCCCAAATTAAACAGCCAGATTAAAAAAAAAATACATTAGCATCATCCACCAAACCAATTCAAAATGTGAAATGAGGTTTAAATACGCACTTTGAAAGATATGAAGTGAATAAAAGTCATTTTTGCCCCATATGGAGCTGTACAACCAGGGTTTGAAATTAACACCCGCCAATTCATGCACAACGGCAAGTAATTTTGCTGTAATTTTCAACGGTGGCTGGTGGGCACAAAAGTTAATTTCATACCCTGCATACAACAAATACAAAATGATGTTAACTATATACTCAGTCATTTCTCTCCAAAATACTATAACAGTCACAAAAGTACAAAAGAGTTTATGAGAGCTGAAATGTGCAGACGAAACAGACACCTCAAACACCTGAACGCCATGAGCACTCTTCTGCGCTGAGAGCCAGCTTCAAACTAACTCAGAATAAAATGCTGATTATGATGTCTAAAAATCAAACATGTTCAAACTGAGACTAGTCGGGTATGCCTCTTGGTTGAAGGTTGACATATGTTGGATCAAAAAAGGGATTTTGTTTAAGCAGAATACCTTTCAGTGAAGTTTGTCGAGAGTCTTATCTGGAATCTCCATGTATACTCTCACAAAGTGAAATACCCAAGAGAGATTCAAACCCTGGTCACCCGCACACAAGCACTCGGCAAACTAATAGTCCCGCCTCAATTTGTTAATATGTCGGACAGCACAGCCACAGCGTTTACATTTTTCGGGGAAATCAACCTACAAATAGTTTCTTCTGCACATTAATCCGGGACTGGAGAGAGTATTTTAACATCGACAATTTGCACACATCACCTTTAAGATAAAATAACAAACTAAAACGCTAATAACATCTAATAAACAACCCATTTGAACTTCCCACAGAGTCAATGCAAATATTAACCCCATATATTTCACTCCTGCATAATTTGTTGAACAGAAAAAGTTTTCAAACTGTGTGTTTGGAGAGTTTTTATGATAATGGTGAAACGAGAGAAAAAGTCATTGCTGTTGTAGGTCTGATAGTTTGAGTCTGCTTACATTCTCTCATTATTTACTCCCCCTCATGATATCTCAGATGTGTATGACTTTCTTTCTTCAGCAGAACATATTTGAAGAACAATAGAAGAATATCCCAGCTCAGAAGGTCCTTGAAATGCAAGTGGATGGTGATCAGACTTTAGAAGCTCCAAAAATCACAGACAGTCAGCATAAACGTCATCCATACGACTCCAGCGGTTAAATTAATGTCTGCTAAAGCGATACGATTGATTTTGATGTGAAAAAAGATCAATATCTAAGTACTTTTTAACTCTAAATCATGCTTCTGTTCTGCAGCGGTACACGCGTGTGATGTAATCATGTTGGCATGTGAGACGCGTGAGAACTGACGCACGTGTGACACACCTGAGGAGGAGGAACGCTGTACAGAAGCTTTGTTAGTTTTGGTTTAGATCTGTATTTATCTGTTTGTTTACTCACAATGGTGCGTTTGTGTGCTCATCCTGGATGTGTCAACTGAGAGAAGAACGTGAGATTACGTCTGTAACATGCCAACATGAATACATCACACAAGAGACGCGTGATCTCCACCCTCTCCTGAAGCTGACCGGAAGCGTTATAGTTAAAAAGTACTGAAATCTTTTTCACACCAAACGTGATCGTATCGCTTTAGCAGACATTAATTTAACCGCTGGAGTCGTATGGATGACGTTTATGCTGACTGTCTGTGATTTTTGGAGCTTCTAAAGTCTGATCACCATCCACTTGCATTTTAAGGACCTTCTGAGCTGGGATATTCTTCTATTGTTCTTCAAATGTGTTCTGCTGAAGAAAGAAAGTCATACACATCTGAGATATCATGAGGGGGAGTAAATAATGAGAGAATTTTCATTTTTGGGTGAACTGTCCCTTTAATTTGATCTATTCTGTTAGCACATGAGTACTCCAGTTTTATTCAGAATTCCTTTGAATGCCTGAAACATCTATTATT
>NC_059369.1:46495000-46517500 GCF_019703515.2 Myxocyprinus asiaticus
TTTTTAAAGATGTAAAGAGCAGAAAATATGCTTCTTTTATGTGTTTCTGACAATATTGGCATGTGTGAGAGAGTTGAATGCTTGAATACTGTTTGTTTAGATTTGTATTTGTTTAATGCTGAATAATATATTTTACAGAATGTCACTTCATGATGCAATTTTCTCTATGTACTGTAAATCTTGTTGAAAACAACAGAACTTGATTTGCATACATTAATCTTATGTTTGTTGCATTGGATATCGCTGCTACATTATTAATCAAGTTTATTGCATATGGTATTGCCCCTCCATATCATGCAGCCACTGGTCAGTTCTAAACCAAAACAATCTGGAGAATATTTCATGTGATGAGGCAAAGAAATAGGAAATGAGACATGTTATAATAGGAAATAATGTTATTTTACCAGACTGATTTCTCGCATTTTCTTAATACCAACATTTAGACTGGAGTTGTGAGTTTGAATCCAGGGTGTGCTGAGAGACTCCAGCCAGGTCTCCTAAGTAACCAAATTGGCCCGGTTGCTAGGGAGGGTAGAGTCACATGGGGTAACCTCCTCGTGGTCGCTATAATGTGGTTCTCGCTCTGGGTGGGGCGTGTGGTGAGTTGTGCGTGGATGCCGCGGAGAATAGCGTGAAGCCTCCACACGTGTTACGTCTCCACGGTAACGCGCTCAACAAGCCACGTGATAAGATGCGCAGATTGACGGTCTCAGACGCGGAGGCAACTGAGATTCATCCTCTGCCACCCAGATTGAGGCGAATCACTACGCCACCACAAGGACTTAGAGTGCATGGGAATTGGGCGTTCCAAACTGGGGAGAAACTTTTTTAATATTAACCTGATAATATGTTCCTACCACCTTTCAAACCAAACCTACACCCTTGAATTCAGAAGAGAAATATAAATGCAATATTTTTTTAAATACTTTTTTAATATTCTCCGAGAGTAGTTTTATTTGATGTCATCTCCAAACTGATTATTTGATCATTTTAACTGAGAAACAATCCATTTATTTTTATTTTTCTAAATTGAAATAGATTGCTAGCTATGTTACTGTACTATCAAGACTGTGCCTTATCATACTCTTAGAAAATAAATAAATAAAAAACGCACCATCACACATTGTTAATATCCACTTGAAGGTTATTCAACGCCATGTTCTGATCTTTATTCCAGGATATATTATAACTGATTCAGTTGAAGAATCCTCCATATCTAGGATAATATTTGCTCTATCTCTCTCTGACTGAGGATAATTGTGTTCTCTGTGTCTTTATTTTATTTTCCTCACCCCAACTTTAATTTGATGGATCCGTTGATGAATCTCCTTCACTCTTCTCAAAACAGCTGCACAGTCAAAGCATCCACTGAAGCTTACGTAACTGCAGTAAAGACAGTGTGTTAAATTAATGATAGCAATCTTGTATTACCAGGAAAAATCTCTGCCGGCAAATGAACCTGGTTTTCATTTCCTGAACAGCAAATGTTGGCCACTGCTCTGTTTCTGGCCAATGGAAAATTTCAGTTGCAAAAAGCCGCTGAGGGGCTCCCAGCCTCATCTGTGCAATAGAAAACCTCAAAATGATGGAATATTTTCTCACAGCCATTAGTTTAAACAAAAAGTAATGAAACGCACCTATAACACAATGGCCATAACCTCAAAATGTAAAAAGACACGGTGAACTTTGTCTACCTTAAACATTAGTCAGAAATAAACAGCTTTACTGAAATTCCACCAGAAAATACAAATACTCAAGATCTGCATTTAATTATTGAGAAGATGCTTTTATTCCAAGCGACTTCCAGATGAGGAATACAACAAAACAAACGATTCATCCTCAGAGGACAGTAACAAGTGCTGCAACACAAACAAACAGAGATCCTTCGAAAGCATGTCTGACAAATATTAATACAGCATTAAATCCAAACAATACTGAACTCCATCTACACATGCTCTCATCCATCAAAATAAAAACACAGACAAATACAGTCTTAAAGAACCCCGTCTTTTTAAGAAGTGCACCAATGCATTCATTCATTCAAAAGTCCTGTGTGCTGAGGAGATAGGGACCATGGGTTATCAAGCTCCATAAAAGGAAAACAAAAGCACCATAAAAGCTTGAAAGTAATCTATAAATGACCTTTGAACTACTGTGTATTCCAAGTGTTCTGAAAACATAAGAATTTAAGTTGTGATTCACTAAAAATCTTGCCTGGAATAAAGAAGAGCAGACTGGATGTACACATATCTCCTTTTGTATTTCACAGAAGAAATAATGTCATACGGGTTTGGAACAACATGAGGGTTTGTACATTTGGGAGGTCATCAATTCCTTTAGGAACAGCAGAACACTCTATTAATGTATAAATGATAAAAGCTTCAGCTGCATGTCTGTATGATATTAGTGAGTGAGCAGGAACTCCTCTGTGTCTCTTTTTGAGCATAAAGCCGGTTACGTCCCCCGAGTCTCATTCAATCTCATCTAAAGGCCGGTCTTCATCTGAGACCCGTATCCTACCCTCTCCTAAACACAAACACACTGCTGCCTGTTTATATGTTTGCTTCAGGGTGGGGCTCACTTATCCTAAAGTCTGACAAAGAGTTGTTATATAAATCACAAAGCCATTTATTCGCTTTTACTCCTGGTCCCAGTGGAGCAAAATAACAATGAGTGGAATGAACAACAAGCAACATAATGTTTCAATCAACCGGCCTGTTTAATGTCTGTTTCAAACGAATTCCAGGGCAGCTCAGGATCATTAACAGTAAGCATCTCATGTACTCGTTTAGACCAACAAGAACAAGTTAATCAAGGCCAGACTGAGGCTAAATGCTTAAATAATGTTCAGCTCTCTTTGCATGTGATGAAACTGAGCAGGAATCAGTCAAGAATCCTTTTTTCAAGCGTTGCATTTAATTAGTGTATAGTGACAAATGTGTGCCCCTTACAAATTCCAAATGCCCCCTTGCGTGTTTCATCCAGGTGCTGGCTGTTGAGGAGAACATGCCAGTTTCAGTGTTATTGAAGCATTTGTCTTCAGATCTTTACACGCACAGAACGGCTTATGTGTCTGTCTCCCTCCACTATCATGTACGATGAGCAAATTCTTATCAGCATCAGCAATTCATATGGATCACAGAAGAAGTTTTTATGTCTTCAGCAGAGTTGTTGGCAGGTCTGAGTGTGGTCTAGACGACTGGGTTTTCTCATGTAACCTACTGTTAATATAAGAGAGATATTGTGTATTGACTGGAAACTTCTCTGCGCAGTAAGAAAGCATCACATAACAATGACTTCATACTGTATAACATGTAACATTATGCAAACTACAAACAAACAAATCATGCAATTTGTCCAAATCTAGGTGGTGTGCACAGAGGCTCTCTGTGAGGAAATTTAGATCGCATAAATCCTGTGCTTGCATGTTTTCAAGTACATCAGATCACCCACTGATGTGATCATACCAGGACTGATAAGAAAGCATCAGCCACAAAACATAAACCAACAGCACGTTTGAAATTTCAGACACATGTTTGACACCAGACAAAGATGCATGAAGATACCTGGGGAGACAACAGAAGAAGAGGTGGAAAAATGAGGAGAGGACAGATTTCATTGGCATTTGTGTTTTCAGTTAATGAATGAAAGTGAGCTGATAATGGGGCTTTAGGGAGAGGAACACTGAGAGTCTGTGGGCTTTTAAAGATAATTAATGAGGTTTCAGTGAATGAGTCCACATGTGCCTCTTACTCGCTTTCTAGATCTCTGGGGCTCTTTGTTCAAATCGACTCTGTGCCTGTTTTAAAAAGGACAATCATTCTTTCTAAAGATGACAAATATATCCTAATCCCCCCTCCTCAGATCATCAAATTAATGTCACAAATAATGACTGGTTGTGTTGAGATGGACATAACTAGTGACTGGGAAACTGTCTGTGGTTTAAGGACATCTGATGTGAGGGTGAGACTACTGTACATCAAATATTACCCTCTTCAGAATCATCAATTATCAATAGCGTTAAACATGTATGAACTGTCAATCTCACACATTGTCCATTTTAAGAGTTTGCTTCGTGTTCAATAGTTCTGCTCTGCTCTAGAAATCACTGTAGAACTGGTTCCTCAACGCTGCCTCCATACCTGCTTGACTCGAGGATTCTCCCTTAATGAACACAAGAAACATTTGATTTTCAGTGGCATCACTCCATAAAGCTCCATCCCAGGTCACTCGGAACAGCCTCTTATTTTACAGTGACTTCACTGATTGATGGAGCGAGATTCCCACCCGCCCAGATATTGTTCTCACAAACACAGCAGCGGCTCATCAGATACTGCACTATTTCTTGACAGATACACCAGCTGTGGCGAGCAAACTCTATTCAGTGTAAATGAAAGCAATCTGTAGCGGCACCGATAACCATACAGCGGCAAGTGCTTCTGTTCCTGAAAATAACATGGAGAGATTGCTTGAAAGAGGGTGAGAACAGAATCGAGACTATAGAATTTTTTTTTATTAATCTATACAGTTATAAATGTAAATAATGTAAAGGCACATTGTGGGAAAAATAAATATTTCAAGCAAGTTCAAAGACTGCAATGTAGAAAAGAACAGAGAAAGACAGATACTGCTGTAAGGTTAGAAAAAACTGTGAACATTTTTAACAAGCATGAAAAAGCTCTAATGAATATATTACTCTTAATATTTATTTTCCTGTCACATCAGTTCTGGCTTTACAACTGCTGTCTGTCACAGTCTGATGTGTGTACATCTGCACTTTTAAAGGGATAGTTCACCCCAAAATGAAAATTCTCTCATCATTTATTCAACCTCATGCCATCCCAGATGTGTATGACTTTCTTTCTTCAGCAGAACACAAATGAAGATTTTTAGAAGAATATTTCAGCTCTGTTGGTTCACACAGTGCAGGTCCAAAACTTTGAAGCTCCAAAAAGCACACAAATGCAGCTTAAAAGTTATGCAAACTGTCTTGAAACAGATCAATATTGAAGTCCTTTTTTACAATAAATCTCCACTTTCACACAGCCCCCAAAGCACTCTTCTCTCCTAAGAGTTCTTCTTCTTTTGTTTCTGGTGATTCACATTTTTCATGCATATCAGCATCTACTGAGAAGGGAGAAGAATTTATAGTAAAAAAGGACTTAAATATTGATCTGTTTCTCACCCACACCTATCATATCACTTCTGAAGACATGGATTAAACCACTGGAGTCGTATGGATTACTTTAATGCTGCCTTTATGTGCTTTTAAAATGTGCTGTGGATATTCCAAGTTTTGGTCACCATTCACTTGCATTGTATGGACTTACAGAGCTGAAATATTCTTTGAAGTGTCTATTTCAGAATCAGTATCAGAATGAGCTTTATTGCCAAGTATGCTTATGCATACAAGGAATTTGTCTTGGTGTCAGAAGCTTCCAGTGCACAAACAATACAACAACAAGACAGAGAAAATAAAAAATTAGAATAAAAATAAAAAGTGAATAGAAAAAAAAATTATATATTGAAGTACACAATAAGACAAAAAAAAAAAAAAAAAAAAATTAATAAAAAAAACCAACAAAACAAAACAAAACAAAACAACAACAGAAAAATATATATATATATATTTATCTGTACAAATACAAATCTGTTATATACAGATAATGCAAGGGAATGTAATGACAGAAAAGGTATGATATGTTGGATAAATATAAATAGATTAAGCTGTGTATTGCACATAGTTATTGCTCAATGGGGCAGTTTAACTGTTCTTGAGATGGATAGCCTGAGGGAAAAAACTGTTCCTGTGCCTGACGGTTCTGGTGCTCAGAGCTCTGTAGTGCCGTCCAGAAGGCAACAGTTCAGAGAGGTAGTAGGCTGGGTGAGTGGGATCCAGAGTGATTTTACCAGCCTTTTTCCTCACTCTGGAAGTGTACAGTTCTTGAAGGGAGGGTATGGGGCAACCAATAATCCACTTAGCAGTCCAAACTTTCCTCTGTAATCTTCTGATGTCTGATTTCATAGCTGAACCAAACCAGACAGTTACTGGAGTGCAAAGGACAGACTCAATGACTGCTGAGTAGAACTGTATCAGAAGCACCTGTGGCAGGTTGAACTTCCTCAACTGGTGAAGGAAGTACATCCTCTGCTGGGCCTTTTTCACAATGGAGTCAATGTGGGTCTCCCACTTCAGGTCCTGTGAGATGGTAGTGCCCAGGAACCTGAATGACTCCACTGCTGTCACAGTGCTGTTTAGAATGGTGAGGGGGGTCAGTGTTGGGGTGTTCCTCATAAAGTCCACTATCATCTCCACCATTTTGAGCGTGTTCAGCTCCTGGTTGTTTTACCCGAAACAGACAGCCAGCTGTTCAACCTCCTTTGTGTATGCAGACTCATCATCATCCTGGATGAGACCGATGACAGTAGTGCCATCTGCAAACTTCAGGAGCTTGACAGAGGGGTCCTTGGCAGTGCAGTCATTTGTGTAAAGGGAGAAGAGTAGTGAGGAGAGCACACATCCCTGGGGGGCACCAGTGCTGATTGTTCAGGTGCTGAAATCAAATTTCCCCAGTCTCACTAATGGCTGCCTATCTATCAGAAAGCTGGTAATCCACTGACAGATAGAGGTGGGAACAGAGATTTGGTTTAATTTAGTCTGGAGAATAGCTGGGATGATGGTGCTGAAAGCCGAACTGAAGTCCACAAAAAGGATCCTTGCATAAGTCCCTGGTCTGTCTAGATATTGCAGGATATGATGCAATCCCATGTTGACTACATCATCCACAGACCTGTTTGCTCAATAAGCAAATTGAAGGGAATCCAGAAAGGGTCCAGTGATGTCCTTCAGGTGGGCCAACATCAGTCTCTCAAATGACTTCATGACCACAGATGTCAGAGCGACGGGTCCTGTGATTTTGGGTTTCTTTGGGACAGGGATGATGGTTGAGCATTTGAAGCAGCAGGGAGCTTCAGGTTGTGTTGAAGATCTGTGTGAAGATGGGGGTCAGCTGGTCAGAGCAGGATTTTAGACAAGTGGGTGAAACACCGTCTGGGCCCTGTGCTTTCCTTGTCTTTTGTTTCTGGAAGACCCGGCACACATCCTCTTCACAGATCTTAAGTGCAGGTTGAATAGCAGGAGGGGAGAAGGAGGGGTCACAGGAGGTGTTGATGTTTGTGTGAAGTGAAGGTCTGATTAGGTGTGAGATGTGAGACTGGGCTTTTCATATCTACAGTAAAACACATTTAGATTGTCAGCCAGTTGCTGATTCCCTACAGTGTTGGGGGATGGTGTCATGTAGTTAGTAATGTCTTTCAGGCCTCTCCACGCCGATGCAGGGTTGTTAGCTGAAAACTTGTTTTTCAGTTTCTCAGAGTAGCTTCTTTTAGCCACTGTGGACACATGATTTAGGGTTCCTGGATTGCGACTGTCAAGCTCCAAAAGCACATAAAAGTGTCATAAAAGTCATCCATATCAATGTGTCAGTGTTAAAGTGATAGTTCACCCAAAAATGTTATATGATGGGTGTCATTATACTATGGATACTTTAAATCCCATTAATAACCCAACCTCATTATTGAATCTAATCAATAATAAAGAATCTAAAATATGTAACAGACAATACAGGTATATTTAGCCACAATGATTTTAGTTATCAGTGCTGTGTAGATTACTTTCTTTATTGTAATCTGGTACTGATTACAAATTACATGACTACAATTGTAGCCAGTAATGTAATCTCTTGGGTTATATTTTAAAGTTATCTAATCTAATTGATTTTATATTACTTTTGGATTACTTTTGACCTCTTCACATGGATTTGAGTAGGATAAGCTGGTACCGTTTTGACATAATGTTGCTTAAATGCATGAACAGGTAGCCCTAGCACAATTCCCATGCCATCTGGGCGAAGACGGCGCACGTCGCCTAAGGGGAACACCCTAGCTTGACCGGATAGTTGAGATTCTGTTGCCATTTGATGCGACCAAAATCATCCCAGCCGGTGTCATGCCGCGAGGAGGAGGTGGTTGGATTTTGACAGCCTGTTCAGCACAAACTGATGGCTTGTATTAGGTTTGAGTGTGCAATTCCCCCCCAAAAAATAAGGTGTGCTGAGTGAGCAAAAAAAAAAAAAAAAAGAAGGTGTGCTGAGTGACTCCAGCCAGGTCTCCTAAGCAACCATAATGGCCCGGTTGCTAGGGTAGAGTCACATGGGGTAATCTCCTCGTGGTCGCTATAATGCGGTTCTCGCTCTCAGAGGGGCACGGGGTGAGTTGTGCGTGGATGCCGCAGAGAATAGCGTGAAGCCTCCACACGCGCTGCGTCTCCGCGGTAACGTGCTCAACAAGCCACGTGATAAGATGCGTGGATTGACGGTCTCAGACGCGGAGGCAACTGAGATTTGTCCTCCGCTACCCAGTTTGAGGAGAGTCACTACGTCACCATGAGGACTTAGAGTGCACTGGGTATTAGGCATTCCAAATTGGGGAGAAAATAAAAAAAAAAAAAAAATAAAATAAATAATATATATATATATATATATATATATATATATATATATATATATATATATATATATATATATATATAGTACTGTATATCTAAAACATTAGAATGCTGCAATTGGAAACATGACACAAGAGAGCCAATGGCACATTAGAGCCGTTGTAACACTCGTTGAGGCAGCAATTTTGAATGTTTAATTGAGAGCGGATCAGGATCTGACTGTTATGGCAGACAGTAGTGGTTCTAGCATGTATGGCACCCTGGGCGAAACCCGCATCAGCACGCCTCCAAAGTTGTTGATTTGGTGGGGGTGGGTTTAAATGAGATGGCTGGTGGAGTTCAGGGCACCCACTTACAGGGGTGGGCGGCTGCCCATGTCACCCATGCCTAAATCCGCCATTGATGGCAGATGAGAACAATGAAGATTTAAATCTAGATCTGTTCCTCACACAAAGCCATCACACAGCCTCGGAAGATTCGAAATACAGTGCTTGAACAGAGGATTACTTTTATGATTTGTTATTTTATTTTTATTTTTATTTGAGCCGCAGCTTGAACATTCTACAAACTACATTTGTGTCCCACGATAAACAAAATTAAAATTAAATGATAAAGCGATTAGTAGATGTTGACAGAATTTTCAGTTAATTTCATTTTAAAATGTAGCTTTGGGTAAATTACTGATATCCTCCAAAATACTGACCAAGTGCAGGCAAAAAGTCTCCATAATAACGTATCGTTATGAGAGTGTGCTAAACAGTTGAGCTTCAGGATCAATGAATCCATCTCCACTGTCCTGACATCTTACAGTAGCTAGTGTGATGCACTTTGTCATCTCTCTCTTCTTTGATATATTTTCTTTTGATATGGAGCTTGTACGGCCAGAGCCAGTTGATGGTAACCTCAGCTTCATCTCCATACTGAGTTCCAACACCATGCATCACATTGAGGTCTTTCTATATATAGCCTGCTCTCGTTTCCCTTCCCCTACTTTTTCATTTCTCCCTAAAAGTTCCTTAAGAATACAAAAGAAGGATGAGAAGAGGTTTGTCAGCTCATTTATCTAAGTACAGACTGCAGTCCTGCTGAATATACAGTATGTAGGCTACTCCATCAGGGCTTTGAGAACGAGAAATAATGTTGTGCATGTGCAGATGGAAATGCTTCAGCTGCAGCGGGCTTAAGTGGCCTGTAACCTCACCCGAGCTGAGTTACTGCTCTTTAATGTTCCTCATATATGGACAGAAAAGGAAAAGAAGATGGTTATTTAAAATCTGTGCAGTACAATATGCTTTGGGATCAAATGATGCAGTCACATAAATGGTATTTCAAACAGAAAAGTTAGTTTATCAATATTTGTATTGTGACATGGCACCGTTGCTGACAATAAAAATGAGTTTAAAGGGGCGCAGATGCAGACGCTGGTCCTCATAAATGGTACATGCGGTATCTTAAAGGTGAAATGTGCACTTTCGGTGCCACTTTTGGCACCAAATGGAATTGCAAATACAATGATTGTTCTTAAACAGTTTTCCCGAACACTCTTAGGGATTACCTATAACACATTAAGATGGCATGGCAGAAACTATTTAAACATCGAAGAAATTAAACACATCACTTCTAAGGGACTACAATAGAATGAGTGAAGTTTTGGGGGCCTTTGCACAAGACTGAGATCAAAAATATGGTACAGTAAATGACTATGTGCCCTGAACAATGCAGAATTAGTAAATCAATATAATCCGTGAGATTGGTTCAGACAGATGTGATATTCTGTTTACACTCTCAAAATTTAAATAAATTGGACAAACACTGGAGTACCACATCTGAGAGCCCATCAAAATAAGGCAGGGAGTAATAATATGTGAAAATAGATTCATACTAGAAGCAATAAAGCGTATGGCAATTTTAACTGTTGCAGTGGCTGACTGAGAGAAAAGAGTGGATGAAGACAATCTGGAAAATGATGAATAAGAATAAGTCATAAGAAATGACTGTTGTTCATTAACTAGATTAATAAAATAGATTTTTAAATGAAATTCCGCATGGATGCACATCTTGATGAACTGAAATCCAATGACACACTGAGACTCTTTTCAGATGTGGAAATGACTGTGGGGCAGTGTGGAAATTACATTTCCCCATTCCCATATAAATTAAAATACACTCTCTCCTACACAAGATCAAGATCATTCTAATACAGAACAAGGACGAACACTCTTTCATTACTCACACACACACACACACACACACACACACACACACACACACACACACACACACACACACACACACACACTGAAAATGAAAGTTGTTTCAAAGGCGTAGCAAGTTATTGCTTTTTTTGTTTTTAATAACGTGCACTGATGCATTGTACACAATAAGACCAGAAGCATGTATTAAGGTAGTGCTGTATTTTCCAGAATATAAGTTGCATTGTTTTTGTTATCAGAAATGTTCAGTGACTTGTTGTCAAGAGTGACTTATCAATATAATTTATACAGAATTGATGTGGGCCAGTCAAATACATGCTGCACACCCAAACACATGTTTACGCACTTTGAAGAAAAGACAGAAATTAGTATGTGAACTTGACCTCTCTCAGCCAAAGATCTGATGTGGTGACATTAGTAAGATAGTTGGTTAGTTGTGTGGGTGTTCTGGGTTCAAATCCACCTTTTGTCAATCTCAGTATTTTCCCCTTATCGATCTAAGTAAGCAAAGACATACAGTACATGCCATTGGAAGTCACTTATTTTAAATAAAAATGAACACAAAAGGTCTAAATAAAGTGTCTAAAGAGACTGTGATATCACTGAAAATAAACACGCCTTTCCCAGTATGAAACGTGTGGTTGGCGACTTTTTCTAGTGGCTCAGCGTCTCACGGGCCAGCAGAACGAGGGTCACAGTAACCCGTTTCCTGGACCTGAAGAGATCGCTCACTCAGCATTCGAAGACAACAGTGATGAGGTACCATTATGTGACACATCAGGTGCGTTTCTACCCGCTGCCAGCGTTGTAGTTAAGTTCCGTCTCAATACCCTTATTAGATTATATATTGTTTTATTATATACCAGCGTGCAAATACCATATGCCACTTTTTACATCAAGTGTTGTGTAACATACCCTAATTTGGTAATTTAATTATTTCTTATTCATTTGCACAGAATTTCATTAAATATTGTTATTAGTTTGTGCATGTGATTAGTATTTGGTTAGTTTAAAAAATTTTGTTCTTTCTTTTTTGTACTTCTGAAGTAGTTATACCTGCTCTGATAAACTACAGTTGATAATTTTGCATTTTTAAGCGTTTCACTTTTAAATAAATAGACTTGTTTATTTGCACAATTTATAGGTGTACTTGAAGGTAGGGGGGCCCCATTTTTAAAATCTGCTTAGGGCCCCCATAATGCTCGGGCTGGCCCTGTACTTAAAGCAGATGCCCCTAGGGATGTGTAAGACTAGTCAACTGGTCGACTAAACGGTTCTGATGTTGCTAGTCAACACTGGTTGGTTTCTTTTAAGACTAGTCGACAAGTCGACTCCAACATTTCCGTTTAAATGTCAGTGAAATTAGTCGTTCCACTCATCCCTAGATGCTCCCGATTAAAACAAGCCCAAATACAACATGATCTGATGAGGTAATGTTCACTGATCAACCTGACATACTAAGCAGCTGAAGGGAAGTTGGCGACTTCAGTGTCCTAATGCCTACCTGTTTGCATCATCTGTCAGGATAACAGATTTATAAACAGTGCGACTTATGTATCTGTGATTTATTTATTTTATTTCAACAATGTAGTTTTGTCCAGGAGAGACGTATATTCAGGTGTGACTTTATTTCCAGAAAATACGATAAATATCCTTTTGCATTCACAGCTACACGTAACTTCTCAGTACACCACACACTCACACACTCTCTGTCCTCACAGTAAAGAGTGTGTGTTTCATAAACTGTGAAGGGCCGGCCAAAGGAAGTGTTTTCCCAGGACAGTATTTTCACCAAAGAAGCTGAGGGATCGTGTGAAATGATGTGTCATCATCGCAATGATATATCAGTGAAGAAAATGTCACAGGAGGCCAGAATGCCACCTGTCTGGCACCTGAGCAGCTTCCAGGAGCTCCGATGCCCATCTGCATGATGAGGTGTTAATGAGGCCGGTCTGATGTGGAGCTCGTCTCTCAGGGAACTCATTACAGGCCTGTCAAACACAGTCAGTGGCTCCATTTCACTGGAGGAGACTTTCACAGGCTCCGCTGCTCTTGACACACTGAGTAATTCAGCAAATGTAGGCTACTATCCGTACATTTGCTGTAGTACAACTGTACTATCACAGTACTGGGGAAAGAAAAGATCTTTTCAACTGTACAATCAGAAAAATAGCACAGCCTGTAGTTTATGGGAAGTTGAACTGAAATACTTTCAGGAAGTTGACATGTCCTGCAACTACACTCCATTTAAAACTATTTGTTACCATTCCTGATTCCTAATATAAATGCTTTTAGCGTGAAATCCTCACCCAATTAAGAAAAGAAAAATCAAAAATAAGATCTACTTATGTCAGTGGTTTCTCCAAGATACCATTGAGATCAAATGCTGATGTCTTCTATTTGTCCTCTAGAGTTTCAGAAGAGATCTCATCAATGTCCCAAACTGTGCTCAAACTAAAAATGATGCCAAAGATCTCAACACAAACTCTGGATTCTACTATTCATGTTAATGTTATAGCTCTATTTTCTTATTGTATATCAACAACTGACTTGCAAGTTCTAAGGAGCTTTAGGAGAAACACCTGTGAAAATGTGAGCTGAGACATTAATTGATACTCTAAATTAAACATAGATGAGAACTGCTGAACTATGAGAGAGTAACCTTTGATCTGGGCAAAGACAGATGTTACGTGAATGCTCAGAAATCTTTCATCGTAGGGCTGGAGAAATGGGCGGAGATGGGGTGTGCCCAAACTTCCCAACAAGTTTGGGATGGGTGTGTGGGGTCCCACAGGACAGTGGGTATCTTGAATTTGGAAATCAAAAAATCAGATGGCAACCAAATGACCAGTTCAAAGTTGTGGGAATAGTCATGTTGAAACCACCATCACCTGAGGCAAGAACCAACAGCAGTCCAACAGCTCTGTGGCTTTTCTCTCCCATCACTGACATACACAGAGAGTTCAGACTTTAGAAGCAGATGAAGATGTTTGCTCTACCACAAAACAAATGCTCTCATACTCATGTTGCTTGAGGAAATCGAGTACACCTTCCCCTGTAGCACATTGGACTTTTAACAACTTTCTCTTCATGCACACATACAGTACAGTGTCCCTAAAAGTAAAACTAAAGCCACACTTTAAAATGTATGATGAAGTTTATTGCATTAGATAATGACATACTGTATCAAACCAAGCAACATCCGCAAACAAATAATGCTACAATGCAAGACCTTTTCTCAATACTGTAACAAAGTTCAGTGGAAAGGAGATGGCGAGAACCGGCTTGATAATATAAATAATCTTTTAATAAAACAAAAAGACACAAACACATGCAGAACAGCTGCCCGTAACTCTCTCTCTCTCTCTCTAACTGCCTTTATCCCTCGAGGAGGGTTCGATTAGCCTGATTAGGGACCGGGTGTGCAGCATCACGACCCGGCCCTGCCCTCCTCCCTGCCACACTCCTCCCTCCTTTCCTTCAGGCCAGGGAGCCCCCGGCATGACGTACATCCCCCCCGTCATTTCTGGGGGGGGGGCTGCCCTTCCGGTCATCCCCGCCTCTTCGGACCTGGGAGGGTAACAAGGGGAGGGAAAAACAACAACAACAAAAAACGAAAGGGAAAGACCAACACGCAGTGACAGCAGGAGAGAGAAAGGAGAGAGAGGAAAAAAAAAAAAACGTACTCGCCGGTTCTCCGATTCGCCGTAGCCTGGTACTCGGCCACTCCTCCACCCTCTAGTGGACGACAGCCACGCCTCCCCGGGCAGATCGGAGGCAGTCCCCAGCCCCTGGCAGACGGAATGCCCCACCGCATTTTTGGTGGACAGTAGGGGTTTCCGCCTCCCCTGGCAGTGGTTTTCCCGCTCCAGGCGGTCGGCCAGGAGCCCCACCCCGCTCCCAGTCGGCGGTCCTCTCTTGACCCCGCTGCGTTTTAGAGGCCGGTAGGGGTCTCCTCCGACCCTGGCAGCGGCCTTGACTTGCAATACATATACAAATACGTGTGTCTCCTTTCTTAAAAACATATTTGAAATTCCTTTTAAATGGTCTCAAGGTGATTTTTAGTGCATGAATGAAGTAAATTCCCCTCAAGTTCACACAAGTGTCCACAGCTGGAGTTCAGCACATTCACCAGCAACACACTGACACACACAAAGTGACACAATATTTATTTTTTAATGTTTAAAACATAATTTAAATAATATTTTTAAGCAACTATTTTGCTTAAAAAGTGTGCTTGTGCTGTCATACATGTCATAGATGGCAGCAGGTTTGATTTTTTCTCTTCTTTTTTGTCCTAAGCCACAGTCACTCTAGACTTCGCATTTTATTTTCATTCTGAAAGCAGAACACCTGAAAACAAAAGCACAAGCGAACAAATTTTGCATTCCACCGCATACCAAAGTTCGAAGTACAAACTCCTATGACGAGAAGACGCGTGAGCAATAGAATATGGAAACGTCACACGCTGACCTGTCGGCTCAATAAAAGAATACATATTTCAGTTTATTGAAATACAGGTGTTTATTCTTGCAGGAAAGTGAGTGGATGGTATATTTTAACTAGAGCTGTCAAAATTAACACTTTAACACATGCATTTAATTTAAAACCTTTAACTTGTTAATTTTTCTTAATCGCGAATAACCCATTTACTGATTTGACATTAGATTCTGACATTCATCTCCATGTGAGTTATGAACACTAGTGTGTCCTCTCTGAATCATTACACTGACACACACCACAAAAACACACAACAGTGATTCCCTGTCAATTATCAAGTGATAATTGATCACTAATGGCAGTACAAAACAAAACTAGATGGGACTTGTGACAAAAATCAAGTACTTTAAATCCTCTGTAAAAGGCAATTTAATCACCACAGAAGCACATCAAGTCTTGAATATCACAAAAACTCAGAACAAGATGTTGTCTGCAAGCGCTTTTCATGTGGAATTTAAAGTGGCGCTTGATGCTGTCATTGACGCCTTGACGTGAATCATGAACGTGGCTTCAAGATTGCTGTAATAACGGAAACGTGCAATGTTACTTGAACTGGTGCTATTTTAGTGCATTTCTATCTTTATAATTTGTAGCCTTTGTTTGGAAAATTTTAATAAAGCATTATTGTTACATATATATATATATATATTTTATAAGAAGGAAATAAATGCATTTTGACAGGGCAAGAAGTGTGTGTAGAGTCAAACTCAGCATATTTAAAACCTGCAATTAATCCTGCAAATTAGCAAAAAACATAATATAGAAAATGTTAAAATGACTATTGTTAATACAGTTTTAATTGTTAGACAGCACTCATTTTAACATTTTGAATATTATATTTTCTTGCTATAAGTTACAGTGTGACTGTAGCTTAATTCAATAACACTTCACACTTCTGTGGGCCTCTGTAATCAAACACAACTTCACAAAACACAAAATCGAATTGATCCTTCGTTCTCGCCAGACACAAATAAACACAGCTGACGGCTGATGCAGTTTAGTATTCCTCGGATGAGAAACAATCCTGCCTGCTCCTCTGAACCGCACTTTGCCAAAGGAATAGTCAATCCAAACCTGAAGGACTTTTATTTCTTTTGTGGAACACAAAAGGTCAAGTTTTGGAAAATGACCGCACTGGATTTTCCTTACACTAAAGTGCCTGTCAAGCTCCAAAAGGGACAAAAACCCAAATAAAAGCATTCAAGTGTTCATTAAAATTCTGTTGCACTAAATAACACATGATTGCTTTGTGTAAAACATCAGATTAAAATGTAATTTATATCTCAGATAATCTCCACCCAAACAATTAATTAATTATAATAATTGTATTTATTTATCACACATTTGCACATATACAGTGAAATTCCTTTTTTTTCACACATCCCAGCCAAACTGGTGTCAGAGTGCAGGGTCAGCCATGATACAGCACCCCTGGAGCAGATGGGGGTCAAGGGCCTTGCTCAAGGGCCCAACGGTGGCATCGTGGCAGTGTTGGGGCTTGAACCCCTGACCATCTAGTCAGTAACCCAGAGCCTTAACTGCCAAGCCACCACTGCCCCTAGACACACTCTCATAACGATACATCACCACCAAAACGTCCTTCTTGTTCTGTTATCTGCATCGGTAAAACGTCGTCTTTTGTCTGTATTTAAAATGTAGCCGCTCATTTGGGAGGATTTTAATACTTTACCCATGCCTACATTTTAAAATGAACTGAAAATTCTGTCATGATTTACACTTTATTTATTTGTCGATTATTTGCTTTTTGTTTAATTTTGCCCTGGGATACGACGGGAGTATTTCAAATGTCCCAGTTGCAGCTCAAAAAATGACAAAAGCACTATGAAAATGATCCAAAATGAGCTTGGATTTCATTTTCCTCACATGGAGCTTTTGTGTAGTTTCGGAAGATTTTCAATCAAGCATGACTTGTTTGGAATGCTTTCTGTCATTATATTGCTGTTTAGGCTTATGGGTGCAGATAGATGTTAAAAAATACCTATATTATAGTGTAAATAACTAAAATGACTACAATTACCTGCCTGTTCCATGTTTTCTATTGTTTAGAAGTATTTAGATTTAGCTGGATGGGGGTTGAAGATCTAAAATAATGGCATAATAGTGTAATGTAACAAAGTTTGATGAACCTGTGTCTGAACTGAGGTGAGAACAGAATGACGAGGACATTTTCATAATACAGGCATGAGGCTGACCTGACCCAAACATAGTTCTTAAATCTCATTAAATCACATGCATTACGTCAAGATGCATTGCACCAATTATAACATCAAATTTAATTTGTGTTTGTGCATAATCAAACTTGGCTTATGAAGATGAAAATGATACAGGTTTGGAACTGGGCGTTGGTGAGCGAAACTGAATTTTTAATTTGAGAGGAACTATACCTTTAAGAGTCTGAAAACAGTTTCTTGGAAGATGACATTGATTCACTAACAGTATTAGTGAATGCTCCTTTAAAAATATTCTCATATTCAAGCACTTTTAGAGCCATTGATCACAAAAACAACGCTTTGCCCATTCCACTCATCATTCACACACACTGTGCCAAAAGAAAGTCACTACTCTCCTCGTGAGACTCAGATGCCCTTAAATTGTCACAAGGACAAGAAATATTAGCCATCAGAGGAACTTATTTTTAACAGTTTCAGGTGGCATTTTTGGGTGTCCTTTCTGGCTCGGCAACGGCGGATCCCACAGAGTCTTTGACAGGACTGTGAAGACTTGCCAAGTCGATCGAGCGCTTTATCAGCGAGCTGCAGATTGGACTCCTGTCGCCTCCAGCTGAAGTTCAAAGGCTTCAACCACCAGGAAGTGCTCCATAATGCCACTCCATGGATAATAGAAAAGCAATAAATCACAAACGGCTGAGAAATCATTGACAGCGCAACTTCCACAATCACCCAGTGGTGCAAATCCAGTTAAAATCCAGAAGACATTCGGGGAGAAAACATCTGCACACACAAATATAAGCTGCTGCAAACCATTTAGTTGTGTAAAGTTATCTTATAAAAAGCTTCTACGATTGTTGGACATCAAATTGAACAGGGAAAAAAAGCGAAAAGAAGAGGAGGTCACCTTTAATTGATCAGTTCATATAATCTATCGATTTTTCACAACCTGAATTTTTACTTGAAATGACAATTTGTAACCCTTTAATTAGATCAGCTAAGGGCATTCATTTCCAGAGGAAAACACAAATTCACTTTATCATTTTTGATCCAATTGAGCCAGACTGAAGTTCTCTGCCCTTCATTTGGATTCTGTGGAATAACACGGCAGTCAACAGACAGACATCACCTCTGTAATCTCTCCTCGACAGATCAACACCGACTCAGTCCTCTACACTGACTCTTATCTACACAGAGATACATCAAAATACACACAGCAGAGGAGAAACACACACAACTGTAGAATATGTCGCCTCTTAAACATTGGATCCAAATAAAACTAAAAACAAACGAGATCTCTTCAATATCTCAATTGTTCTTCCTAGACAGCAATGAGAATAAACTGAGAGCAAAAAGAGAATTTTACATAAAGATGCATCAAACCGAACTGCAAAAATAAAGACCTATTTCCACCTGCCCCGAACCCACGCCATTGGTCGAGTCAGTGTTTTTGTGTTTAGCTGGTCAGGATGCTCAAACAAACAGAAAAACAACAGTGTTTACACTTTTCAGTGGATTCAACCTGCAACCATATCCTGTAGTTGTCTTTGCATATTAAGCTGGCACAGGAAAAAATAACTTCAAAGGAAAAATTGCACATCACACCTTTCCGTCACTTTTTTCCTCCTGAGAAAAGACAGTAATCTCATATATGTCTCCTCTAGAGTTTCAGAAGAGGTCTCAATAATGTCTCAGATTGTGCTCAGATTAGTAAGGATGCCAAAAAGAAAGTCAGAGATTTCAATGTGAACATTTCTAATCAAATTCTTCAGAGACCTTATACTATCCACATTAATTGTATTGCTCTCTACTTTTGTTGCATGCCAACAATTTTTAAATATCAAGGAATTTAGGAGAAAGATCTGAGACAATGCTGATGTTTAAACATCATTGGTTGAGTCAGTGTTGTTGTGTTGGGCTGGATGGGTTGTTCAAAACAAAAAGGCATGTTTGAAAGTGCCACAGAGACATAGTGTTTACAGTTTTTGAGAAAATTAACCTACAAATGGCTTACTTATTGTTGTCTTTGCATATTAAGGAGAAAGTATATGAACACAGAAAAAGTGACATAACTGAGAAATCTCTGGGAAATGAAATCTTCTTCTGGGTCCCAGTATTGGCTACGTTTTGCAGATTATCAGGGAAGTTTATGTACCATAAATCTTTTGTAGATTTGAAGAGTTATTTTGTTCAGTGGATTTGGAATCTGTGGAATATCTGTCTTTGTCATTGGCAGTCGGTGTTCATCTGCTTGCGGCAGGAATGACAATTAATCACGTCTGATTCCAGTGCAGTCACACTGATAGAGAGCTGACAGCAATTTACATCTTCATCTGGTTCCCTGTGCTGTGTCCCGCAGACAACATGTGGACGGGAACGTCACAAATGTCTGTGTTTGACAACCAGTAGAAGTACTGCATCTGTTCTGCAATACAACAGCACAGATTTATTCAAAGCAAAAATGGATTTGCATCTCTTTAAAATTGTTCTTTTGCATCTAAGCTCCCTGAATTATGGCAGCTCGTCACAATGTGGAAACACTTTGGCACGATTTGAGTCACTTGTGTATGGGTGAATCTCACAAAACCTTTTAGGGTCACATTTCAGCCCAAAATCAAATCAAATTAAAAATGATATGACATTATTTGCAGTACAATTAGAAATCTTAATGTTTCTAAAAACAAGACAAATTTTCTGCTAAATATAATTTTCATATTTCTTTCTTTTGATTTGAAATGTGACATGTTCTTAACAGTTTTTGTGAACATAAATTGTTGAATGGTCAAAAGCATCATGAACGGTGTTGGTAATGCCACAATTGTTTTGGCAGCATGAGAGGAACTGATCTGTTATGTGTGGATGAATGTCGTGGAATAATTAATCTCACACTGTTGGATGCCACAGAGCGCACTGACTCGAATGGTTTGTGGTTTTCTGTGCGAGCGCTAAATATACAATGACCTTACAAAAGCATTGCATTCATCAGGATAAAACTTGACCACCGTTAAATGCCTGTAAATGTCAGAAGGTGTAAAAGGCAGCATGGTGGGTACAGTACAGTCACAAGCATTTTTTAAATGAGTGTTAACCAAACTTCATGTGAACTTCATGTGTGGTTTGAGAGGGTCTCCTACCATGCAAGAAAGAAATGCCATTACACACAAGAACTCATTACACTCAGAACTCTGTCATTGAGGACGACTCAACATTAACTAACAACACAGCACTATTAAAGCAAATTCTGAAATGCTCAGATTCTGAAAACAATAAAATGATCACCACAGCAGCAACACAACAACAAAAGTCCACAACAATGAATGAAATATCTTCAAAAATGCTACATAACAGATGGCTCACAACTAGTTTAATTTACTAGTTGAAAATGTACTGTATACATATACTAATAATGAGTCTACTACACTGACTCCACAAGGCAAAATAGTCTGCAAATGCCCCAGATGGGACAAGTGAAATACAATGCATGAAATAATATTAGTGAATTATTGATTGTATAATTAGATCGCAGTTAAAACCATTGGTGTGACTAGATCGTGGAGAATTTGTTTTCCAATATGTGTACAGAACAATTAAGTCTGTATTGACCCGACAATTACCGGCTTCAGCGATCTCCCTTACTCAAACACATGCCCATGGTCACCTGCGCCAACATCACTCACCATTCTTCCTAGTTATGATCATTTGTAGTCATGATACTCACTTCCCAGCTCGATAAATTAACTAGGTTCAGTTCAAGTCAAAATGCTAAACTTATATCTAATAATGTTACAATTTAAAAATAAATGCACATTGTTCTTGGGGGAAACAAACACCTTCTACACAACTACCGTTTACTGAAATTGTTATTTTGATCATATAATTTGTAATGAAAACATTTGCATTATATTATAAAAAGTTTACAAATCTTCACTGTGGCATGAAGAAGCATTTCCACTAGTGAATACCTCTGTATATTTGCTAGAAAACCTTTTTGTTTCTGAAAATGTGCTTCTCATCAGGATTTTGGATGTAAGCTCCACCCACAACTGATCAAAGCAAAGCATAATGAACTTGAAATATTTTTGAACAAGTGCACTCGCTAAATAGAGATGGAATGTGTCAAATGGGTCAAATGAAAACTGCATCGGAGAATACAAGAAATGGAATGGATTGAAAACATGCATATTGTTTTTTTTTGTTTTTCCATCAAATGCCACTGCGGACCGTTCTGGCCCAATTTAACCCCTGGGTGTAACCGATTACATTAACGTTAATCAGCATTAAAATACTGCATTAACTATTGACAACTACAACAGTAGGCTAAAACAATGCAATTACCGGTAGGAAACATTAACCAGTAGTAACCTAGTGACATCAGCGGAAAAGGAAAGGCGTTTCATAGGCGAATATTGAATGAAGATTACAAGGGCAATCATTTTACAAAAACAAAACAAGAAATATTTACTTGAGGAGCTACAATGCATGAGATATTTAGACTTGTTTCCAGAGAATGTATCTTGAATACAAGATTCACTTAGATTCAAGATACATTCTCTACATTTACTTATGGGGCCCTATTTTAAGAGTGCTAAGCACAGCGTTATGCGACACGTCATACATGTAAATTCAGTGGGCATGGCCATAAAGTTTTGATATTTCCGTGCAAGTATGCATTAAGTCTAGGCACAAATGGGTTTGATGATATCATGTGCAAAAAGTGCTAATGGGCTGGATCAAGGGCAGTTTAATTCTGAGGTTCTGCTCTAGTTATTATATAGTTCCCTGTAAGACAGCACATTCATAAGAAGTTGTAAATTCAATTTGTATGCAATGAATTAGAAGAACAGAAATATGGACTTACGTTCTTTTGTGCATTAACTGCGTCCTTGTTGAATGACAGGTATATTTCTATGACAATGACACGCTCCTTTTATACGCTTGGAAAATGTGCTGCTCATCAGGATTTGGATGTAGACTCTGTTAAATTATAGAGAATGTAAGTATTATTAATAAATCTACTGACACACAAATCATGTCTAGTATTAACAGTGATTGTATTTCACCTTTTGCTTGACTTAAAAATCACTCAGTGATA